>NC_064282.1:65004738-65028083 GCF_019186545.1 Solanum stenotomum | reverse complement strand
AAAATAATGTGAATATTATTAAATAAAAAAATTAAGTAAACAATTATAAATTGAATGATAAAGTATAAGTTCCTATGAATAGTGAATGTAAACTTTCTTATGATTACTACTGAAAGCTAGCTAGCCACTCTTAAAATCTCTTAGTTACACCTCTTAAATATATTTTCTCCTCCCTCCTCCAAAGTGCATTACTTAGTTATTATTGTATTGTTGGAGTTCTTACTTTCAATGTATATAATATAAATAAATATTGATATAAAATATAGAATATATACTAAATTGATATTAATTTAACATTCATGTTAGGGAGTGATTAAATTTTAGTGAATTTTTAAATTGTCAAGGTCTGTAAATCAAACTTGATTTTTATTAAGAAGAGAAGAATACAAGCATAAAAAAATTGTAGTTTAAAAATGTGAGAAAACCTCTTTATTTAGAGTTAACAAAGGGTAGTATGATCATGTGCATATCGTTTCTTATCATAAAAGTTACAACCTTTTGGAAGGGTCACAACTCATTGAAAAAGTCACAAGTCTTTGGAAAAGTCATAACCATTCAATGTGAAATGGTGTCTTCTTTTAATATAATATTAAAAAAAATAAAAATATACTATAATTTATAGAATATATACTATATTAAGTGTTTTAAGAAGAAGAAGAACAATGAAAAGCATTAAAAAATTGAAGGAAACCCCTCTTTTTATAACAAACAAATGGTAGTGTATGAAAAATGCTTATTGTGCCTTATCAAAAAAAAAAGTCACAACAATTTAGAAAAGTCACAACCCTTCAAAAAGGTCACAACTCATCGAAAAAGTTATAACTCTTCGGAAAAGTCATAACCCTTCAAAAAAGTCACAACTCTTCGAAAAAGTAGCAACCTTGTAGAAAAGTCACAACCCTCTGAAAAGGTCACAACTTTGGTGGGGTGAATGTATCTCAATACCTATCCCCTTGGTTGTATTTTGTTTTGTTTTGGATATTTTGTTGTTTTATTATTTTTGTTCGAAACTTCTTCGTGCTGCTTGAATATGAATGAATGTTGGCTTTGACTCATTGGTATCTCTCTTGTTTGCTTGATCGTGAATGTTGAAAATGTTATATTGTACATTTGAATATCGGTGGTGGTCAATACTGATGACTTGAATAGTGATATTGATGAGTGATGTGTTTGTGCAAGTCCAACGAGGCAATTTGAATTGCATGAGTCATGTGAACTCTTAGCATCTAATTGTTACTAGTCAGATTGTCAAGGTTAGCCTTGCTATGGTCGTTGCATGCGAGCTTAACTTGTAGAGTTATGGTCGATAATTGTGTTGAGTGTCTTGTGTGGTGAGGTTTACTTAAAATATGTGCATTATGATTGTTGCTACCAATTGCACACACAAGTGTACGTGATCGCGCAAGTAATATAGTGACTCTTAAAAGAATCGGATTGTCGAACCCAAAAGACTTGTCAATTAATTATTCTTACTAAATTATATTAATTCTAATTATTTATTTAAGGGAGGATTTCAAAATATGAATATATATTAACTAAACTAAAAATAAATATAAAATAACTAAAAAATAATTAACTAAGAAAAGATAGATGTTTACACGATCAATGAATGAATCAATCTAGGATTATGATTTAACTGACAATCACGCTTAGCATCAATTTCATCAACTTATTTGATTATCTAGTTATTGATTCAAGAGGTTGATAATATAGTCATGATATCCCGACCTCTAACCGTCTACCACAATTGACAGCCTAACTACATCGTTGAGCGGGGATAGACTGAACCAACTATGGAGTATTACGTTGTCTTTCCGTATTTGAGCCAATCAAGGTACCTAGGTATATCCCTATCCTATACACAAATCAATTCAAGAGTAGACAATGTGTTTATCTCTATGGTGACCAAGCATGGAAATAGTAATCATAAGAATATAAGAACAACCAATATGATAAACAATTATGCAGAATCAAAATTATTAAACAATCAATTTGTAAGAAAATATAATCCAAGAACGAGAAGTTTAACTCCACATAGACATAGAACAATTACAACGAATCATTCAAAGAAAAGATGTAAAATAAATAAAAGAGAAGAAAAAATAAAACCCTAAATCAAAAGTTATTTTCTACATTGTATCCTCCTCACTTAATAATTATTCTTATGGACTATTTATAGAAATAGAAAACCCTGAATAAAATAATTGAGTCCACAACAAATTAGGAACCCAACACTTAATAAGAATTTGATTCCGTGTGAAACAGTGTTGCGCCGCCATGTTGGGTTGCTCTGCCTTTACTGGCTGCCACGTGGCAGCATTGTTATATTGAAAGTGAATTTCTCTTCGCTCCACTTATATATATATATATATATATATTATATTATTATTATTATATTCAATTTAATTCATTAAGCTGTCTGATTGATTTTATTCTTCAACCTTCAATCTTTAATTCGTTGTAGCTCCAAACTTTTTCATTTTTCCACCAATTTAATCCTACAAATAAAATATACTATTAAGCACAATCCATATAATCCATGCTCAAAAACGACATATATAAATACTAAATATGAGGTAAATAATGATTAAAAATATGTATTTTGGCCTCACATCAACACCCCACACTTAAACTTTTGCTCGTCCTCGGGTAAACATTAAAGCTCATCTCCAAAATTCTTGATACAAACAATTAGGCCATATACAAATTTCAAAACGTCAAGTACAATCCCGCAAGGCATCCAAATAAATAACAAACATCTAACCTCCTAACCTCAAGGAAGGACTCTGAACGCATCAAATTTAAGTTTTCTCACCTATTCTCATCAAAGAAAGTTAATAACATCACATATCTATCATGAAACAAGTGCCCTCATAAGAAGAAATAGTCCACACACTCAAATCAAAAAATTGAATATAAATTAAGGACTTAGCATCAAAGAACAACTCATACTCAGAGATAAAATTCACATGTATGCACAGAGAACCATAGGCTTGCCCATTATGTACATCTCCACTAATTAAGCATGCTTGAATATAATCAAATAGGGCTTTAATGGGTTGTAATGTAGGCTAGGGAATGGGTAGGAAAACTATATAATATTGACTTACACTTCCTTAAGCACTTTGCACTTTAAGATTTTATCACCCATTATTTTCTTCTTTTTATTTTCAACTCTCTCTTCAACAATTATTTCGCAAGTAATTCTGATCATCTCAAGAATTCTTCAATCCTTTGTTTTAATCAAAAGGTGGCTAAATGCCCTTTATTAATAGAAAACAAATAAACGAAAATCATCAATAATGGGATTAGTCCCAAAACAAGGCCCAATTCCAAAATCTGAAACAAAGTCAAAATTAGGAAACTAGACTAAACAGAATAACAAAAAGGAAAATCTTGCCCTCACTATCTTCAAGACAACAATGTCTCGAATCCTTCTTCAACAAACGGTTTTCCAATCTTCAATATTGTCGACAAAGGTGGACCTCCATTGAAGGATCTTTGTGCAAATGATGAGAGATGAGCTAGATCTTAATCACAGAAGAACTAGGGAAGATTAGTGTCGAGCTTGGATAGATTACACTAAGATGTTATAAATCTCACTAACGCTATGTATTCTTGACCATCGAAGACTTCTTCAGCTCAACAACTCTTGGTCATGTTCCTGTGTGAAAGGTAATCCCACAACCTCTTTCGATTAAATCCAAATGAAGCTCAACTTTACATAGTTATGTAGTGTCCTTATATTGATGTACAAATCGATCTTATTTGGGGCTTCCTCCAAGTAGTAATCTTCAGTTCTCACTTAGATAAGTATAAACACAACATTACCAACCCATCCTTAGGATGTTTCACGTATACGACATTAGGAACTATAATTGGTTTATATCCTTCAAAGAAATTCACCAAATTCAGCCAATTCTTGGGTATATTCCTCAGCCAAGGGTATCTGAGAACAACTAACCTGTGCAGGTTCATGTTTACCTCCATCATCATGCCTTGCACATTCATTTTGTCACCATGTCTTACTATATTCCTCCTTTTCTAGATTTGCCAGAGTATTAGCCCAGGTATAGCATTGAATAGGGACCTTAGCTTAGCTGAACAATTTGCATTCCACTACTTGTATATTGTGTCCTTTATCTGAAGGAAAGGACCTTCTACACCAGCAGCTCTAGCAAAAGTACTCCACATATGATTAGCAGCAGGGCAAGAGACAAATAGGTGTTGAAAACTTTCATTAACCATCTGATCACAACAGCAACACACCATCTCCTCTTCAATTTCAAACCTAGCCAAGACTTCACCAATGGGGATCCCTTTCTTTACTAATCTCCAGAAAAAGAAAGATACCTTAAAAGGTACACCCTTCTCCCAAATCCTATCAAAACTAGCATTCTCAACTCCAGGGGTTCTGATAATGTCCCAGGCAAACTTGACTGAGAATTTACCAGAGTTGTTTAACATCCACATAGGATTATCCCTTTCCTCTGATTCCTGGAATCTCTCAATTTTGTTGAGAAAATGTTTTACAACATTTTCAGGAATACATTTCTTAAGAGCTTTTCATTCCAACTCCCTTCTTGATATAATTGATCAACATCACTCTACATTCCATTCATTATTATAAGACACTGGAAGATAATAATATAGAGCACCTAATTGTGTCCTATTATAAAACATGATACTAGTTAGACCACAATTTGGTTGCCACCATATTTCTTGATCAATAAAATCTCTAACAGCTAGCATATGTTTCTAGGTTTGGGAACCCCCTCTCCATTCTACTGTTTCTGGTCTGTGTCTTTTATAGTATTTATTCCACATAAACTGAGACCACATAGATTTATTTTTTCTAAAGTTCCACCGTAGTTTTGCAAATAAAGCTCTTGAAACATCAAATAAGGATCTAAATCCTAGTCCTCCCTCTTTTTTGGATAAACATACATTATTCTAGGAAACCCAGTGTTTGTTTCTTCCTACCTCCTTAAAATTCCATAGAAATCTTGCAAAGATTATATGAAGATCATGGATGACACACTTGGGGGGAATGATAGCAGACAACTAATATATAGGAACACTATGTAATACTACCCCCAAAAGACAGAAGTCTCCCTTTCCAAACTTGAAATTTATTTTGAACCTTTTTATGAGTTTAGAGAAATGAATTTTCCTTTTCCTGGCATGCCCAATTGGATATCCAAGATAAGTTAGTGGGAACTTACCTCTAGGAAAATCAGTACATTCTTCTATCATCTGGATTTCACCTTGTGTTGCCTTGTGATAAACAAAATATGCACTATTTTCTTTATTGATTTTTTTACCAGATTGTGATTCATATTCTTGTAAAGTCTTCATTATCAAGTTCGAGGAACCTTTGTCTGCCTTAGCAAAAATGATAGTGTCATCAACATAGGCAAGATGATTAATCTGTTCACTCCATTTTGGTATACCAAATCCCTGATACCCTGCTTAGCTGAACAGATTATTAAGGGCCCTAGTAAGAACTTCAGCTGTTAGAACGAATAAAGAAGGAGATAAAGGATCTCCTTGTTTAACACCCCTAGTAAAGTAACAAAAAGCCACAAGCTTGGCCATTGACCAAAAGAGAATACCAATTATTGGCTGATTGAATAATGCAATCAAAGACACTTAATCCAGTTCTAAGAGTCAACGATCGTTAGTCAGTATATAACCCAACTAAATGAGTTGGGGTGAATCCCACAGGGAGTGGTACGTGTTTAAGTATCAATAGGAAAGTACGAATGTGCTCAAATCACCCATAGGAATAGACATTATCGAATAAAGACATAATTTAAATCAAGGGGTGACACGAATGTCAAATAACAGGATTTTGGTTTTAACTATCAGCTACAACAACAACAAATAACACGAAATAACAATAATGAGACATGTTCTTGGGATGTGATTTGATTATAGGCTAATGTAGACAAATGGGTAATTGCAACTGTTAGAAAATAGATGTAAATTAGTAATAAGCTAGACTTTAGAGGGGATAAACTTTTTCTCGAACAATTTACCCTGAATCAGGTCGATTTCTCTCGAACATCGACAAGAATGCAAATAAGAACAACCTATGCTTTGGTCCATTCACTCTCTCGAGTTGAATGTGTGGAAAAGGGTTTAGGCTTCACTCTTTCGTGCTGAACCTACGACAGCCCAATACCCACAGACCATCAATCAATAATCTTGGTTTTATAACCTCTCTCTCGAGCAAGCCAAAAATACGAAGGTAGAACTGCATTTGCAACTACAACTCTTTAATTTAAACCACAATTAATGACTGAAATCACTTATAAACAACATTTAAACTAATAATTAGCAATACCCATAAGCTAAATCAGCCCATAATCACATAATCACACACCAATAATTGGGGTTTTATCTAAACATCATAAAAAGATAAAAATCGTTACCAAATTGTGTTTCCATCAACTAGATAAGATTAATTTCATCCTTACAATGCTCCAAGTTGAAGAATCTCAAAGACCCACTTTCAATTTCTCAAAAGTGAAAAACCTCAATTCTTCTAAGCTAAGGAAAACTTGTCTATATGCTCAGAGTTCAATGTAAAATTTACTCTAATGAATGAAAAACTCAAAATTTGATACTTCCTAATGATAAAAAGCTTATACACTAAATGTTCAAAAACGTATTTATAGCTGCCAAAAATATGCTGCGAATGACCAATCGGCACAGTAAGTTGGGCTCACCGATCCACACTTTGGTCCATTCCATTGCCTTCTTGCCTTGGTCTTCAGCATCCTCCAGGTCTGTAACTTTGGGCGATCCAACTCTGCATCGCAGAATCACTCGGCGATCCGCTGACTGCTCCTTTCTCTCGTCAACTTGGTTTTCTCCTTGAGAGCTTAGCACACTGGAGCTTTAGGAGGTCAAGAGGCCATTCGGCGATTCGCCAAAGGGACTTGGTGATCACCAGGCTTTCATTTCTTTGTTCTTTCAGCTCGCTTTGTTCCTTTGTGCAAGTTAGTGTCCATGCTTTGTTCCTCAATCCATGTACCTGGAAATCAAGGGTTTTGCATCAGTTATTTGCACAAAATGAGCATTTGAGACCACTAAATCATTGTAAATAAACCCTAAATGAGTCCAAACCTCTGACTCATCAATATCCCTAACTTAAAATTTTGGTTGTCCTCAAGTAAAACTCAAGTTCAGCAGTTCAAAAAGGATGCCTAAAACAGCGCTACACAAGACTCAATCATGAATGCACACAAAAAGACTCAACTTACTCATGCAAGGATCAATTGTGCACTCAAAGATTCAAGTTATGACTCACCATTATCAAAGATTCTCAAGCTCACAATACTTGCTTCAAATGCAAGTTTAAGCTCAACAAAGGTACTTAAATTCCCTCACACAAAGATGATTCCATATTCACACAAATGGTTCAACAATTTATAGCTCCGGAATCACAAACAACTCTCACACTCACAAAGATGAACGCATGCATGACTCCACCCATAGGTTTGCCCTTATTTTCCAACCAACACTTGTTTCAGCTCACTCAAGATCAAAAATGTCTTTTTAAGGCTTGTAACGGGGCTGAGTGTAAAGGTATGGTCATTTAGGCTCAGTGGTTGTTATCCTCATGAAATGTGGTATGAACAACACTTTCTTCCCTTTTCTTTAACAATTTCATTCATGTTCAAAAGTCACCCAATTATTCATTTTCCATGAAACTTTGGACACCCCATTTATTTTTGCACTTTATTTCAAAACTCTTTCATTCTTTTTTTTTCTTATTTTTCTTTTCTTCTTCTTCTTTTTTCTTTTTTTGGTATGAAGGGGTTCCATATTTTTCAAAACCATGGGTAGAGGGGAATTTCTACACATTTCTTGATTTACCTTCTCTTTTCACCACACCCCCAACTTAGGCTTTTGTGTCTAAGTTGGCTATTCAAACAAACCACATTTCATGAGGATTAAGGGTGAAGGGATAAAGAAAGGTCACAATTGCATCAAGTTTCTTCCAAGAAAAGGGTAATGCTCAAAGGGTGCTCAAAGGGAGTTCACACACTCACAAGGTAGGCCACAAAAGACATATAATGTCAAATAGTTTCACTCTTTAAAATTGTTGCCTAAGATCATTTCAAGAGGTTGCATCACTTAGTCAACCGGACCAACGGGACAAATTCTAGGTGTCATCTCACATGGTTCACAGTAAGCTCATCACACCAGGCATCGACACCGATGTCAACCAAGACTCCACACTTTCGCTAGTGTGCAATCTTCATCACAAGAAACTTATTCGATAACCGGCTAGTCACAATAAGATGCAAAAAGTTCACATATTGTCTATGCAACTTCATTTGGCCTCATCGTAGCCGCACATTCATTTTTTTCGATTATGATCACTATTCAAGTCATCGGTATTGATCAAGATCGATACTCAAATTTGCAAAAGAACAGCCACATTCAAACACAATCAAGAAGTGGCACAAAAATTTCAAAAATGGTCAAAAACCATTTAAAATTAAAACAAGGAGCCACAAGCTCAAATATCCACAAAAACAGTGCCAAAACACAATTTATAGCACAAAACCCAATGTATAAACAAAACACTAATCACAAGAGGAAGGTATGGAAATACCTCACCCCACCACAAACAAAAGCTATATGTCCTCAAATGCAATAAAACATCTAAAAATGAATAAAAGAAGACAGAAAGGGAGGTAAAGAGAAATCCTATCTAAACAGTTGCTCCATCTATCGAGGCATCAGTGCCGGCTGTAGTAGTAGCAGCACTCGATCCACTAGGGCCTGCCGTGGATGTCTCGGTCAGCAATGTCTGGATCACCGACTGTACAATCGTCTCCTTCAAATCTTGTAGGTCTCCATATATGATCTCCCCACTCACCTCTATCTGCTCCTCATCGGTCTCTTCCTCCGAATCATCAGCTGCCCTATCATCCCAACGTATTGTCACAACCCAGGGGTACCTCCTAGACGTAACATGGCGTACTTGACCCCAAAGAGGTCTCATACAAGCCCTTAGCATCATCATAACATAAGATTTTAGAAAAGTATGGAAAATTTAAAACTTTTTTAAAACCATACAATCGAAAACATTTTCATAAGCAAGCGGATGTCTTTACTACACTGTTGTCTCAAACCATCTAACATACTCTTGAATAAAACTCTTGGACGCAACCCATACAAAGTCTAAAGCATAAAGAAATGACATAAAGGAAATATGGGTTTGTCCTCGAAGCTATGAGGACTCACCAATTCTTCAACTCTTCTTGATTCTTGGAAACCTAGCCTCCAAAGCAACTCAATCTCCGAAACCCTATATTTGATTAGAATGTAGGCAATAATATACGTTAGTACAAAATGTACCAAGTATGAAAGCCAGCACAACATCATAAGAGCATCTCAAAATGGTTAGTCAACATAAGACATAAGCATAAGATATAATAACATAGTCATAGCATAATCATCATAGTCATAACATCATCTCCAACATAAGCATCATATGTTTGTCAACATAAGACATAGTTAATGAGCATAGGAGATAAGTCATAGTAATATAAGCATAATTGACTCTTAGTCATCTATACCATAATAGCACCATTCTCAAGTAACCTCAAAAGCATACATGTTCAAAGCAAGAATAGCATCCCATAATACCACCCAAGCCAAGTATCCCTTTTTGTTCATCTTAATCATAGTCTATATGCATGGTTAAATCTTAAGCCTTTCTACTATAAGGGCACCATACTTCTAAGTGACTTTAAAGCACACTTGTGCAATGCATGAAAGGCATCACATACTACCCCTCACACTAAGAATAACCTTGAAATCATCTTAGTCATATTCACCCTACTTTGGTCTTACTATTGGCTATCTTCATATAGACAAAGGAACTATCACCTTTAGTCAATCATATCTTGGAAGGCAACTATAGCAACAACCTAAGCTAAACTATACTATGTGTAGGAACCCTTCATACCTACACTTAAGTCATACTTATGCAATGTATGGATATCATACATACTACTACCCACACTAAGTACTCCTTTAGACTATCATGAATGGTCTCTAGTTGGGGACTAGTCCCTCTATTCTGTTTGCCTTTATTCATATAAGGTACTTCTCTATTTAGTACTAGGCAAGTTATAACCCATGAATGAACTCTATTTCTCAATCCAAGGCTACTAAGGAATAACCCCCTAATAGGCTAGACTATGTTATCATCTTACTAACATAACTAGGTTAAGCTAAGCTAACTACCTTGGAAGACATCCTAACATGCAAGTCCAAGCTACTTTAGGAAAGGTACAAGTGTCCTATCCTAGCTACCATGAAATAGTCTTAGACCAACTAAGTCATGCTACACTTACAAGTATACTATGATACAAATGCAAGTTATCCTTAGGAGAGTATGATTCTCAATCCTAAGCTACCCTTAGGAGAATATGAGTCCTCAATCCCAAGCTACCATGACTAACTTAACTCAAGCTATCCTTGAAATGCATCTTACAATGCAAAGTCAAGCTACCCTTAGGAGTGTATGGATCCTCAATCCTAAGCTACCCTTAGGAGAGTATAAGTCCTCTATCCCAAAGCTACCATGAAATGGTCTTGGCCAAACCAAGTCATGCTACCATGAAGGCATCCTAACAATGCTACTTCAAGCTACCCTTAGGAGAGTATGAATCCTCAATCCTAGGCTACCATGACTACTCCTAACTTATGCTACCATGAAATGCATCTTTATAATGCCATGTCAATCTATCCCTTAGGAGAGTATAGATCCTCTATCCTAAGCTATCAATTTTATCCTACTAAGCCAAGCTATACATGAAGGGAACATATGTCACAACTTGACGCTATTCTAGACTATCATACTTTGATTCATTTTAGGTTATTAGGCCAACCTAGAATCATTCTATATGAGAGAACCTTGCATCTCCTAGCATCTTCATGCCTAAGTGTGTAGAAGAAAAACAATACACAACAAGATCACATCATATTGACTTTACCCCCAAAGCCCTAACATTGATGGCTAAAAGCCCTGCTTTCAAGCTTTACTTCTTACTAGCATCTTTATACCTATATTTCAAGGTATTTCAATCACAATATTCATTAGAAGATGCTAGTCATAATTGATTCATAAAGGTTCAATTCTAACTTTACAAGTCAAGATCCTTCATATTCAATAAAGTCTAGTTCAAGTCATGATTATATGGTCCTAACTTTGATCAATTAGTATACATGACATTGATTTAGGAAGATCACCTTTGAATCTTCAACTTTGCCTCTAATGGCATAAACCCACAAATATCACATTCATCAATTTAGGCTAGGGTTTACCATAGAAATCACAAGAATTCATCATAATATCACTAAACAAATCTAAATCAATCATAATTAGGTATTATCCACTAGATTGGAATCATATCCAAACCCTACCCACAATGTCAGCACAACACTAGCTAGAATTGGGTTTTTGACTTCACAATTTTGGGGAAACTATGGGGGCTCTATGGGTGGAAGAACCTATAGATAAATAAGATAAACATACCTTGATTCAAAGCCCTAAATAAATCTTACTTAGATGGAGAAAAAACTGCCCTCTTCTCTTCTCTTCTCTTCTTCTTCTTCTTCTTTTTTGCTTCTAGAGAGAGAATTTCTTGAGAGGATTTTGGGGATTCTTAGATAAATGATTCTATGACTTAGTTTTAGGTCTTAGTAGGTATTTATAGGTGGTTATTTAAATAATTAATAGACATCCCTAAGCCTTAACTAATTACTTAATTAATTCCCTAAACCCCTAACTAAAACTAAAAATGTTAAAACTACCAGGACCTACGGATCACCCACCCACGGACCATGGGTGGGTTCACGGCTTGTGCTGGCCGCTTCATAGGTGGTGTATGAGGCTAAGAGGTTCAGGCCAACTCAGGCCTTGACCCACGACCCCCACCTACGGGGTGTGGGTCCACCTATGGCCAGTAGGGGGTTAATCGTAGGTGTTGCATAAAATTGCAGATTTGGGGCTGTTTTGAGGGTCCTCCCCAATGACCCCTTGGGTGGTCCTTGGGGGGTCGTACCTCGACGTAGCCCCTAAAACCTCCATTCTAAGTAAGGGAATCATTTTTACAAGTTTTAATCCTCATACTTCACTCCAAACCTCTTACAAAAGTCTCTAAAACTTACTAGTTCAACCTGCTAGTTTATGGGGTGTTACATTATCTCCCCCTTGGGATCATTTGTCCTCGAATATCAATTCTAAACACTTATTGAAGTCACAACTCTAAGCTAACAGCCCATCAGGCATGGACTACATCTAAATGCACAAAACCAAGGAAGAAAACTTCACTTCCATGTTAAACACATTCAATGCAACACAAGGGAGTAAGAACTACTTCCACCAACCCAAAATACATGAAACTCTATATCTACTCATTTTTAAAGAGGAACTAATATCTCCTAGCTAAAACATTCTCATCACATACTCATGAAGCCTAAATGCAAATTTCTTCTCATAAGGTATTAATTCAAGGAGGAACCTTTCAACTCCAAAAACTAAGGCATGCTCATAATTCAACTCATGAAGTCTATATGCAATTCTACTCAAATGCACTACAACATGAGGAAAACGATGCATATAAGCCATTTCTAACAAGACCTAGGCATTTTCATGAGCATGCATATAAGGAAATCATGGCAACATATAAACACACAATAACCCTACTAGGTAGGTACACTATCTCCCCCTTGGGAGTAAGCTTACACAAACTTTTCTAAACATCATATATGCTAAAAACAACTTCCAAGTCCAACATAACAAGTCATAAAAGACAAGAAATCTAGAAATTTTACTAAAGCATAAAACACATACCGAAAGGGACAAGAGGAAATCACTCTTGATCTTCTCTAGATTGGAGAGCATAAAACCTATTCTTCTTTTGAGGCTCCACATCCCCACTACTAGAGGCAACTTGCTTACCGTCTCTTCTTGTACCCTTAGCCTTAGGGAAATCTTTCATATTATGGCCACTCTCACCATAACAAAAGCAACCCTCTCTACTGGCCAAACACCTACCCTCATGCCTCTTACCACACCTAGCACAAGAGGTCCATAGGGACTCATTACTTATCCCTTGGGGCCTAGGGGTAGACACCCTCTCATCCTTGCCTAGGAGCATTAGAAAAGCCTTGTCCGGAAAACTTTTGTCGATTCCTAGAACGATCATGTACATCGGACCCATCCTGAAAGGACTTATCATTATCCATCCAAGACCTCTTTTTATCCCTAGATCTTTCCTCTTGAATTTTTTCTTCCTTCATTTATTGAGCATATACCATAAGATGTGAGATATCCATATCATCATTGAGCATTGTCGTACGACAATCTTGTGACACTATTTTGGACACCCCCGTCACATACCTATTCATCATATCCCTCGGACTTGCTAACATAGATGGAGAATACTTAGAAAATAGAATGAATTTCAAGAAATACTCTTTAACACTCATGCTACCTTGCTTAAGGTTGATGAATTCTCCCACCTTGGCTTCCCTCAACTCCTGGGGAAAGAACCTATCTAGAAATGCCGACTTAAATGCTTCCCACTCTATAGGACCCATTTCTACCGGCCTACTATCTTTCCATTGCTCATAACAAATTTGGGAAACATCCTTCAATTAATAGGTGATGAGTCCATGATTTGGACTCTTTTAGGGCTTTATTTAAATATACTTAGTGTCCTCAAATGCATATTTTGTCTCAATAACTGATTAAAATCCTTGAGTTTCAGGTATTTGGAATTAGAGACAAAGCATGGTCACTAATAGGCAGAGAGGAACAAGGCAGCTAAAAACAAAGAAGAAAAGATGGCCTGAGGATCGCCTAAGCCATTAGGTGAGTCGCCGAATGGGTATGGTCTCGCCTAATGTTCCAGTGTGCCAAGATCTAAAGGAGAAAATCGAGTCGGCGAGATGAAGTAGCAGTCGGCGAGTCGGCGAATGATTCCGCGATGCAGTACTCCATCACCAAATGTTGCAGAAGAAAGGCGATGAACCAGACCAAAGGGAGGATCGCCGAGTGGATTGGCGATCCCAACTAACTGCATCGAGTGGTCCTTCGTAGCACATTTTTTTGACAACTATAAATACTTGTTTAAATTCTTAGCTTAGTATCAAATTTTGGGGGAAATCAGTAGCAAACAATATTTTCAGTTTTTCGACCTTAGAGTTTTGGAGACTTTGCTCCTTAGCTTTGAAGATTCGAAGATTTCCATTTCTAAGTAATTGGAAGTGGGTATTGAAGATTCTTCATCTTCGACGTGTGTAAAGACAATATCTATCATACTCATTTGATGGAAACACTTTTCGGTATCGATTTCTATCTCTTTACTATGTCTAGCTAAAACCTCAATTCTTGGGGGTGTGAATATGTGAATATGGGTTGAATTTACTGTTGGGTATTGCTAATTGATTGTTTATTCGTTGTTTAAAGTGATTTCGTTCAATAGTTGTGTTTCAATTTAATGGGGTTGTAGCTGCAAACAAAATTTTATCTTCGTATCTTTTTACTTGCTCGGGAGAGGTTTTAAAACCAAAACTACTGAATCGATAGTTGGTGACTATTGGGTTGTCGTTAGTTCAACTCGAGAGAGTGAATGGACTAGGGTGAAGGATGTGCTTCTTTGCCGCTTATTGGTGTTCGAGAGAAACCAATTTGATTCAGGATAAATTGTTCGAGAGAAAATTTACCCCCATTAAAGTCTAGCTTAGTTACCAATTTACAGCGAGTTACTATCCATATTTTCATTTTCATTTTTAGTTGTCATTTTAATTGATAATTGATTACAAAACCCCCTTCGATAATTGACAATTGTGTGACACTTTAATTTGATATGTTTTTCTTGGTAAATTTGTATAGCTATAATTAACTTGAACACATTCTTTCTTTTCTCTTAATTCTCGGTTACAAACTGCTCCCTTGGGAATCGACCCCAACTCACTAGTTGGGTTATATTACTATTGAATGACCATGGACGCTTAGTATTGGATGAAGCGTCGGATACATCAAGTCAAAAATGGCGCCGCTACCGGGGAGTGGTGTTAATTGAGAATTTTTAGTTAAGTTGAATTTTGTTCTTTTTAGTTATAGTTCTACTTACTTAATTCTTAGTTTTGTTTTACTTGTTTGTGTGTTAAAAACAGGAAGTATGAGCATAAACGGCAGCAATGGCAGCCAAGTAGGCCATCAAGACGACATCGAAAACTTCAACGATGTCAACGAGCCTCATGCTAATGACCCCCATCTCATGGACGGTATTGGTGCCATTCACTTGCCTCCGACCGAAGGGAATACGGTATTTCACATCACAAGTACTATGTTGCAACTCTTGCAACTAAATGGGTTTTTCAGTGGTTTGGCTCATGAGGATCCCCATGAGCACATTAGAAACTTCGTGGATGTATGCAAACCATTCTCCTTCAAGAATAATTCCCAAGAATCGGTTCGGTTGAGGTTGTTCCCGTTCTCTTTGATGGGAGAAGCATGCAAATGGCTAGCTGAATTGCCACATGAATCAATCACTTCGTGGGAGGAGTTGGTCACCATATTTCAAGTGCAACTTTTCCCTCCCTCGAAGATGATGACTCTTCGGGACAACATTCATAGCTTTAAACGTCTATAAGGTGAGCCAATTCATGAAACTTGGCTGCGATTCAAGAAGTTGGTGCTTCAATGCCCAACCCAGGGCTTGCCTGATAACGTGATGTTGCAGTATTTTTATCGGAGTCTTGATTTGGTAAATAAGGGTGTTGTTGACCAACTTTCTCTAGGAGATTTGATGCAGCAACCTTATGTGATAGCGGCTCAGCTCTTGGATGGCATGACTATCATAAACAGGGTGTGGTATACCCATGAAGACCAGGTCTCCCCACTCACGTTCAAGTTGACTAAGGAACAAATAGAGAAGGACCCAGAGAGGGACCAGAACATGGCCAAGATAATGACACAACTTAATATTTTGTCTAAAAATGTCATGGGAGCTGGTGCTCGAAGTGTCAATATTGTGGGTGTCGGGTGTGCTAATCTGGATGAGTCCAAGTTTGAGGCCTTGTATCATGAAGAGATAAATTTCCTAGCCAACCAAGGCGGTGGTTATCGTTCAAACTACTCGAGGCAGGGTGGTAACCAAGATTGGGCTAGAGATGAAGGTTGGAAAGATCGAGATATGAATTGAGGGACCATAATCCAAATTGGAAAGATGGGGAGAAGGATAGATATGTACCTCCCCATGAGCGCTAAAAACCAAAGAATTCGGAAGGTGGTAGGTCTAAGGATATGCTCTGATGTATCCTCAACAAAGTTGAAGGGTCAGACAAGATTTTAAAAGAAATGAAAGAAGATGTGTCTACCCTTAGTCAAATTGTCACCTCCCATTCAGTATCAATCAAGCAGATGGAGACCCAAATGGGTCATATATCATCGCATCTCAACCCGAGACAACAGGGGGGTTCGCCTATTCATCCTATAGCTACCCCAAGAATGAGGTTTGAAGGTGGACTTGTGTCGTGCCACGACGTTAACTAAGGCGTTGCTTGAGAGGCAACCCAAGTTTTCTTATTTGTTTACCTTTCTTTGTTTAGAATAATGGTATGTTGGTTGTGCAGGTTAATGTGTGGAAAGTGTTCGAAAAGAGGGAAATTGGTGAGAAAACAGTCTAGTCGGCGCATCGTCGAAAGGGTTCGCAACCCCGACTCAGATCGCCATTTGACTCAAGACAAATTTAACCTGGAGTGTGTAACTTTCGGCGAAAACCATAAGGGTCCTGTAAAACTCAGCGAGGTAAGTGACCACTCAGCGTGTCGCCGAGTGGTCGGAAACCACGACTAACGTCGCCGAATGGGCGAGAAGTGGACGATTTACTAAAGGGCCAAAGGTTTAAATTTCAAACTCTTTCATTTTCGATATTTTTGCATTTTCAAGAGTATTTTAGTTGTCAAAGTTGTGTTCGGAGTAGATTACATTACTGCCTAGCTTTTCAATCTTTATTAATCGGCACCTAAGGTTGGTTTCCCAAAACCCGAATTTATTTTTAGTAATTTGTACTCTTATGCAAGAAATATTATGTTGTTGATGTGTGTTGGGCCTCTCTGATAGGATTAGATTGTTTAAATGACTGATTTGAATTATTAGTCTTGCCCGTAATGCATATAGTGTCGATTTCCCGTGTTCTTATGCGTTGAAATTTGTTAAATCTTGCGGGGTTGTGCTTGCATGTTATTTGGCTTGGTTAGGTGAAGTCTAGTAAACCATATTTGTGCCAAACAATGCAATTTGCCTAATGATAGAGCGGGTGACTTCATTTTTAAAGGCAAATGTCGTCAATTGGCCAAATTTGGCAAAATTGGGAGAAGTCTGAGTATCCCGGGGTAATGGGTGTTATGGGTCTAGTCTTAATTTAACTAGTGCATGTTTTAATTTTGTTTTTGGGGGGTCGCGGGGTTGAATTCGAGAAGTTGGGTTGAAAATAAGCATGTTGGATCGTTTGGCGAGCTGGACCGAGCTCGCCTGACCACTCGGCGGTTCGCTAATGTCCCCATCTCGCCTTTAATTTCATGCTTTATGTGTTGTTGTGTTCCATAACTTTCGGTGAGAAGCCTGAGGTTGCCGAAGGAACTCGGCGACTCACCGAAAGTTTTCATGATCTCCCTTTGTCTGCACCCTTAAACCCTTTTTGCACTGTAAATTTTGGCGAGCTAATTCTTGCTCACCAAAAGTTGTTAGCGATTCGCTGAAACACCTTTCCCTTCACCGACATGCCTAGAATTTTGAGCCAATCCCTTTAGCGAGCCCGATCCAACTTGCCAAAGTGATTCGACGACTCGCTGAGTGGTTTGGCAAGTCTTTCTGCAATTGTGTTTCTCTGAATTTGATTAAGTTATTTTTAACTTTTTCTTAATGTGTTGCATGTATGGTGAGGACAAACATAGACATTCCACCGGGTAAAAGAACACGAAAGATCACAATCAACGAAGGGGGATCGAATCCTTCAAAGAGAGGAAGGCAAGCACCTCCACCAAGAGAAAAAGAAAAAGGAAAGAGACCCAGGTCTGACAAGGCTACTGCTGGCTCCCAGGCTGCTCTATCTGAGCCTGATGATGACCAGCCTCTACAGTCTCGGCAGTTTAAGCTCCGAGCTAGATCTCACCCCACATCTACCAGAGCCCTTCTGCTTCCACACCAGCAGAATCAGTGCCAACTCCGGCACCTCCTGTGGCTCCTATACCACCAGTTGTTCCTCCTCCTAGACTCCTCAACAAGTTGAAAGGAGATAGTTTGTGAACCATCCTCGAGGAGAAGCTGTTCTCTATAGAGGGTCTGGAGGGCAAGTACTCTAGTGTAGCGAAGTTATTACAGTGGCAGCAGTTCATTTCACCAGGCCCCGATGTTCGTATATTTCTTCATGGATCCGTGAGTTCTACACAGCTTATGGTGAGCTAGTTCCGAAGATTAAAAAGAAAGCCAGTGAGTTCAGACTGGTTAAGTCAGTCACTGTTCGAGGTGTAGAAGTGAGCTGCAGTGAGGAGTACATTAATGTTGTGTTAGATAGGCCTCTAAGGACTGGACTTTCATATGAAGGTTTGCCTACGACACAAATTCTAGAGGATTTAAAGGGTTGGCTTGCCCCCCTTATTTCTTATACCACTCCTAAGTGGATTGAGGCAGGAGTCGAGATCGAAAAGAAGGATTTGAATATAGTTTACCGTTATTGGTTCGGATTCATCAGTAGTTTACCGGGGATGCTGTTTGAGATTTTGATGTCACCTCATCCTCATCCACTGACATTTGGCGCATTAAGGCCAAATATACTAAAGAGGAGGCTGACATGAGGAGGATATCTCCATTGGACACATCCCCGGAGGTGAACGTTGATTCGATACCTATAGAGGCGTTTTTGCCTAATCCGACCTCCAGGTCTTCAAGTACTTATGCCTCTCCTTCTTCATCTTCACAGGGTCCAGGCACCGCTACTTCCTCCCAGTAGACCAAGATTACTCAAGCGATGATCCTGAAGAGGCATCTGGAACATTCATCTGGCGTGAGGGTGACTCGGTTAGAGAAATATGTCCCCTTGATTATTGAAGCTTCCATTTTGGCTGCACTGACCCCCCCCCCTCTCCGGGCTTCTGTGGAGGATCTGACTACTAGAGTCACAGCTTATGAGAGTAGGCATGAGGAGACCTCCGTTGTTACAGGCTTGAAAGCCGAGGTAGCTGACTTGAGAACGTCAGCTATCTAAAGTCTACTGACTTTACCTCATTGGTGGAGGCAGTAGAAGACAGACACACTCCTGAGACTTTAGTTATTCCTCCGGTTACAACCAGAGATGTAGGCATGGATAAGGCAGCAGTTGATGAGTCGGATGCTGAGACCGACGAAGAGCAGATAGGGATACGAGAGGAGAGCATATATGGAAATTTACCGGATCTTGAGGAGACAATCATGCAGTCAGTGATCCAGACATCACTGACCAAGACTTTTATGGCAGCTTCTAGTGGATCAGACATTGTTGCTCCTTCTAAGGTGACCCTGGGTACTGATGCATCGGGCACTGATGCCCAGATAGATGGAGCGACTGCGTAGACAGGATCCCCTCTTTACCTCCCTCTCTGTCTTTATTTCTTCTGATTTTTGGATATTATTAGCTTGTTTGCATTTGAGGACAAATGTTTTATTAATGGTGGGGTGAGGCTCACCTTTTGTGCGACATTCGTAATTCTTGTTTTGTTTATATTTGGGTTTTGAGCTAAAAATTGTATTTTTACACTGCTTTTGTGGATGATTGAGCTAGTGGCTCCTTGTTTTTAATTGTAAATGGTTTTTGACACTTTTGAAAAAAAATTGCCCCCTCTCGTATGTGTTGAATGTGGTTGTTCTCTTGCAAATTTGAGTACCGGTTTTGATCAATATCGATGACTCAAATAGTGCTCACAATCGAACAAAAATGAATGTGTGGCTACGACGAGGTGAATTGAAGTTGCATAGACAATATGTGAACTCTTTGCATCTCGTTATGACTAGCCAACTATCAAATTGAGTCTCTTGTGATGAACATTGAACACTAGCGAAAGTGTAAAGTCTTGTTTAACATTGGTGTCAATGCCTTGTGTGATGAGCTTACTATGAACCATGTGTGATGACACCTAGAATTTGCCCCGTTAGTCCGGTTGACTAAGTGATGCAATTTTTTGAGATGATCTTAGGAAACTTTAAAGAGTGTAAACCAATTTTAAATTATACTTCTTTTGTAGCATACCATGTGAGTGTGTGAACCTCTTTTGAGCACCCTTTGAGACTTAACCTTTTCATGGAAGAAACTTGATAACACTGTGACCTTTAATCGATCCATTACCCATAATCCTCATGATTTGTGGTTTGTGTGAATAGCCAACTTAGGCCAAAAGCCTAAGTTGGGGGTGTGGTGAAAAGAAAAGGCAAATCAAGAAAATGTAAAGAAGTCCCTTCTGCCCATGTTTTGAGAAAAATGGAAACACTCCATATAAAAAAAAAGATTGAAAAAGAAAAAGAAAGAAATAGTTGTGAGAATACAAAGAAAATGGGGTTTCCAACGGTCCATGGAAGATGAATAAGAGGTGACGTTTGAGTTTGAATGAAAATGATGAAGAAAAGTAAAGAAGGTGTTGTTCACATCACATTTCATGAGGATTTCATCCTATAAGCCTAAATGACCATACCATTACACTCAGCCCCATTACAAGACTTGAAAGACCTTTTGATCTTGAATGAGCTGAAGCAAAAGTCGATTGGAAAATAAGGGCAAACCTATGGGTGAAATCATGCATTGTGTTTATCTTTGTGAGTGTGAGTGTTGATCTTGATTCTGGAACTTTAATTGATTGAACCATTGAATGAATAGGGAATCATTCTTTGTGTGAGGGCATTTGAATACCTTTGTTGAGCTTGAACTTGCATTTGAAGCAAGTATAGTGAGCTTGAGATTCTTTGGTAATGGTGTCACAACTTGAATCTTTGAGTGCACATTTGATCCTTGCACGAGTACATTGAGTCTTTTTGTGTGCATTCATACTTGAGTCTTCTGTAGCACTGTTTGAGACATCCTTTTTGAATTGCTGAACTTGAGTTTTACTTGAAGACAAGCAAAAGTTTAAGTTGGGGGTGTTGATGAGTCAACGATTTGGACTCTTTTAGGACTTTATTTTGATAGATTTAGTGTCCTCAAATGCATATTTTGTCTCAATAACCGATGAAAATCCTTGAGTTTCAAGTATTTGGAATTAGAGACAAAGCTTGGACACTAATGGGCAGAAAGGAACAAGGCAGCTGAAAAGAAACAAAAAAGATGGCCTGAAGATCGCCTAAGCCATTAGGCGAGTCACTGAATGGCTATGGTCTCTCCTAATGTTCCAGTGTGCCAAGCTCTGAAGGAGAAAATCGAGTCAACGAGATACATGAGCAGTCGGCGAGTTGGCGAATGATTCCGCGATGCAGTACTCCATCGCCCAATGTTACAGAGCTTGAATTTGCTAAAGGCTAATGCAAAAAAGCGATGAACCAGACCAAAGGGCAGATCGCCGAGTGGATCGGCGATCCCGACTAACTGCGTCGAGTGGTCCTTCGCAGCAAATTTTTTTGACAACTATAAATACTTGTTTAAATTCTTAGCTTAGTATCAGATTTTGGAGGAAATCAGTATCAAACATTATTTTCAGTTTTTAGAACTTGGAGTTTTGGAGACTTTGTTCCTTAGCTTTGAAGATTTCCATTTCTAAGCAATTAGAAATGGGTATTGAAGATTCTTCATCTTTGACGTGTGTAAAGATAATATCGATCGTACCCATATGTTGGAAACGCTTTTCGGTATTGATTTCTATCTATTTACTATGTTTAGCTAAAACCCCAATTCTTGGGGTGTGAATATGTGAATATGGGTTGAATTCACTGCTGGGTATTGTTAATTGATTGTTTATTCGCTATTTAAAGGTGATTTCGTTCAGTAGTTGTGTTTGAATTTAAAGGGGTTGTAGTTGCAAATACAATTTTATCTACCGAGTTGCACTTCTTCTCGCCTTATTGTCTCGGTTCATGCATCAAATTGTTCTAGAAGATTAGGCGAGCTGGGTCTGGATCATCGATCCATTCGACGCATCACAGAGTCATCTTTTGCTCGCCAAGTTGGCTTGGTGCATGGACTACTTCGCTGGAATTTTTGGCAACAAGGAGGCTCACGCGAAAAGTCATCGAGTGGCTTTTGTGAGCTCCAACTTTTCATTTCTTCAGGTTTTCCAACTTTTTCTATCCTTTTCACAACATAATGGTCTTTCCTTGTTCTTAAGCCTTCATTGCTGCATATAAACACATTAACATCACTTATGAACACAAAATAGGCATTGAGGACACTAATTCATTGAATAATAATCCCTAAATGAGTCGAACTTTCCGACTCATCTACACCTCCAACTTAAACATTTGCTTGTCCTTAAGTAAAACCCAATATCGATCAGGACAACACGAATGTCTACAAGTAGTGTGTATTTCTAAGTTTGTGAGTGTGTATTCCCGACTAATAGAGTGTGTATTCCCCAAATTTTGAGAGCTTTTACATTTTTTACATTATTGAACACCTTCGAGAACATTTGGATCTAGGATTTGAGGTTTTAGGATTCCAGCTTTAATTCTGGCATTGGGTATTGCAGATTGTTAACAATTTGGATGGACAATCTTTTTGGTAACGATTTCTCACTTTTTGCTATGTTTGGCTAAAAATCCTTACCTAAGGGGTGTGATCATGTAGTCGAATGCATTAATTAGCTTATGGGTATTGTTAATTGTTGAATTTAATGTTGTTTGGAAATGTGTTCAATTGTTTTTTCATGTTTTAATTGATGAACTGAAGTTGCAAATTCGGTTCTAGCTTAGCTCTCTATGCTTGCTTGAGAAAGAGGTATAAGAGTAGAATTAATGATTGATAGTGTAACACCCCGGAAACTAGTAGGCTAAACTAGATCTTGATGTGAGGGTTAGAGTCATGAATGTACCTTCCCGTACCTAATAATATAGGGTTTCGTGTTAGAACGTCAAGGTATGACCCCCAAGGATCAACCATGGGTCCTTCAGGAAGACCCTAGAACTACCCAAAATAGTGCCAGCCATGAGGCCATCCACACCCTGTGGATGGAACCACGCCCGTAGGTAGGCAACATGGGTGAGCCCTCCATGAAATCTGCCTAAGGCAGTAACCACAGGCAGGACTTACGCCTCGTGGATGGGTCCAAGCCATGTGGTTGTCTTC
>NC_064282.1:64992739-65004638 GCF_019186545.1 Solanum stenotomum | reverse complement strand
GTTATCAACAAATTAAGATGAGAAAAATGGAATAAAGAAGCACCAAAAGATTCGGACTCAAAATAAACCAAGTAACAAAAGTAGAAGAATTACTTCTTGTTACTTAATTTGAAGGATCAAAGAAATGATTTGATGATTAAAACTAGTTAACAAGTAATCAAAGATGTTAATTAATTGTCAAATAGTTGAAAATTAGAAGAAAAATGAGTTTAGAAGAAGAAGAAGTGAATTTGGACACTTAGAAAAAAAATTATGCCTCGAAGAAGTCCATCACTTGTAAGACCTTGATTGGATGATTAAAACTAGTTAACAAGTAATTAAAGATGATAATTAATTGTTAAATAGTTGAGGAATTGAAGGGAAAAATGTTAGAAAAAAGAATCACGAAGTTTGGACACTTAGAAAAGTTTCTAGGTCCAAAAAACTTCCATACTTAGAATATTTTTGGGGTCTTAAAAAAAAACCTACAGGTTTTGGTCTCTGAAACTGACGCACACGCGCGTCAGGTGCGACTGGGCGTCGCTGGCAGGTTGTCTGCTGTGCTGGTTGCTGATGTGTCGGTCCATGTGACACTTTTTTTTTTTCAGATTTCGGTTTTTTTTTTTCAAAATTCCACTAATGGACCATAAAAAAACACCTTTGACCAACTTTGACTTGAAAAGTTAGATCAAATGTATTTTCTTCTTTCTTCTTCTTCAAGAACACGTAGAACACCAAGAACACACACTAAACCCAAATACACTCAAATCAACTCGAAATTGGCTAAAAATTCAGGATTTTCTTCCCTTCAACTAAGAGAACAAAGCCCACTAATTATTAACCTCCAATTTCTCCTCAATCAAAAGATCCATTTTCAAAATTTGAAAGGCTTGAAACCCTTCAATGGTAACTTCACTTCTCCAACTCCAAATTGAACAAAATTTGAAACCTAGACTCAAAAAACACTAGGGAACAAGGATCTAGTGTCAAAAACAATAAATCAAAACAAAACAAAATAAAATAAAATTCAGATATTTTTATTTATTTTTTTTGACAATTTTTTTGGACTTTTTTTTTAAAAAAAAAAACCAAGACTAGATTTGTAAGAACAAATCTAAACCTAGGCTCTTGATACCAAATGATAACGATCAAGGAAGGAAAGGAATAAAGAAAGAAAGGATATGTGGATTAATCCATATAGTCTAGATCTTCCAAAATAAAAGAGACGACTATTTATACTAATAAAACAAAGAAGACACTTATTTGACAATTTTACCCTTAATGAGGTAAGGGCCTTGTTTGGTTGTCTTCTTTTGTGAATTCTTGAAATTATGAGATGACCATTTGCACAAATGGGCTCTTTCTTCTTTCTCTTCACTTAGATGGGCCCTCCACACATTGCACTTCTTGATTTTGTATCCATCAAGCTCCTCTAATGCTTTTACGCGATCCATGCTATCCATGTTGTTATCAAAGGTGGCAATCCCTTTGGAGTGACATCAGGAAAAACATCTTCAAAATTCTGCAAAAGAGAAGAAACACTATTTGGCAAACAAGGAGTTAGTTGTTCAAAATTAATCAATACTTCTTTGTAAGTAAGTAGTATTATGGGCAGTCCCTCTCTCCTAGCATTCAAACACTCTTTGGCTTTTATATAAAGGCTCTCATTTTTCTTTTCCTTAGCCTCTTTCCTCTCACCAAAACATTTTATTTTTTCACTCACATCCTCTTTTACCTCTTTACTTAGATCGCTGCCCTCTCTCTCTTTCTCTCGGCCATCTCTCTTTTTTTCTATCTCTTGGCCTTTTTCTTTTCCCTCAAGCTCACTTTTTACCTCTCCCTTTTGTTTTCCCATTGTTTCCCCTCAATCGTTTTTGATCTTCAAACACTTGAGAAGGAGATAATGGTGCAAGAGTACTTCTTACCATTATGCAGAAGACTATACCTATTCTTTCTCCCATGATGAGTAGTATCCCTATCATACTGCCAAGGTCGGCCAAGTAAAACATGACATGCTTGCATTGGAACTACATCACAAAGAATCTCATCTTCATACCTACCAACATTGAATGAAATCATGCATTGTTTGTTTACTTTTACTTCTCCACAATTATTCAACCATTGGAGCCTATATGGGGTAGAGCGCTTCATGCATGCAATTCCTAGTTTATCCACCAAGTATGAACTCACCACATTTGCACAACTTCCTCCATCAATAATCATAGAATAAGTCTTCTCTTTTATCCCACACCCAGTATGGAACAAATTCTCTCTTTTCCCTTCATCAACACTACCCAAATTGATAGTCATAATTCTCCTAACCACCCCAATTATACCATCATTAGGAAATTCCAGATCATCTCCCTCACTTACACCTACTCCCTCTTCTTCTTCCCCCTCACTTTTTTCACTCTCATATTCTCCATTCTCTCTAAGTAGGAAGTTTCTTCTACTTGGACATTCATGCATCATATGCCCCCTTCCATGACATTTGTGACATTGAATAGAACTTGAAGGTTTAGAAGATTTAGGATTAAAGGTTTTACCTCTCTCCTCAACTTTACCTTTACCTCTATCATCCTAAGGTTTGGAAGGAGCTTTCCCCTCTTGAGTTGACCATGGCTTCTTAGAGATAGTGTTTGGTCGACTTCTCCATGAGTTATTTTGCTGCTTTTTCTCAATTTGTTTTTCAACTTTTACAGACAAATCAACTAACTTATCTAAAGTTACATATTGTTGTATCTCTACTACATTAGCTATTTCTGTATTTAAACCATTTAAAAATCTAGCTATTGTAGCCTCTTCTTCCTCCATGCAGTTAGCATGGATCATAGCCATATCCATGCTTCTGAAGTACTCATCCACCGACATGGAGCCTTGCTTCAAGCGTTGAAGGCGAGATTGTAGATCTCTTTGGAAGTATGATGGAATAAATCGCTTCCTCATTACCCTCTTCATCTCTGCCCACGTAGCAATAGGTGGTAGCTCCTCTTGCAATCTGTCCCTAGCAAGCTTTTTCCACCAAGAAGCAGCATAATCAAATAACTCAACAACAACAAGTTTAACTTTCTCACCCTCAGAGTAGTTATGGCAATCAAAGATGGCTTCAACTCGTCTCTCCCAATCAAGGTACAAGTCTGGATCCCTTGTCCCCTTGAAAGATGTCATCTTCATCTTTATACTATTTATATTATCATCTTCTACTCTACCTCTTTGTTCCCTCCTATCTCTTCTTTCTAGATTAAATTCAACATCAAAATCATCATTATCATATTCAGGATTTACAAAAGGGATATGGGGTACATTCCTTCTAACTTGGGGTCTAACATTATTTGGGAGTACAACATTATTGTCCCTCCTAATTGCAGCTATGGTGTAATTCTGCTCGATAATCATATCCCTCATCTCTTGAAATTGAAGGGTTCATCTCTCAAATTGTTGGTGCATAGCTTGAAGGGTGAAGTCGTTCCTTCCTTTGACCTCGGCTTCTAAACGAGCCCTTTCCTCATCACCACCTGAATTAGACATCTAAAAAAAAAGAATAAATGATCAAGTATCACACTTTTAATATGGCTTTTACCCTCTTTTAAACTCACCCACACTTACCTTTTTCCACTCAAAATAACCTTTGAACGAGAATACTTTGTAGATTTATAATTAAACCAAAACGTGTATCAAGTTCGTAGTAATAAAGTATGGAATCTTGGGGTACAAAAAGAAAGTAAAGAACTAGTCCTAGAACAAGTAGGATTTAGTTGAAACAAAACACGAATAAAAAGGAACTTATTTTAGAATTATAAGAACAAGAAAAAAAAATTCCTCTTATTCTTAAAGGTCTAGAATTCCCTCTTCTTGCAACCTTCTTGCTTGGAAACAAATTAATGCAAAACTTGGAGAGCAAGTAATAAGATTTCTTGAATAGCAAGTAATAAACTTTCTTGGGTATCAAATAATCAAATTTCTTGGAGGACAAGTAATCAGATATCTTAGAGAGCAAGTTATAACTTTTTTTTTCTGTTCACGCTAATGTAATTTTTTTTTCACGACGCAACTGTTCACGCTACAGTTGTTTTTTTTTTGCTCTAAGAAGAATTCCCAAGAATTATCAAGAACGAAATCTTGATAGAACCGCTCTGATACCACTAGATAACAGCAAGGTTAAGGGAGATCACAAATATAGAATTGAATACTAGAATGCAGAAGCACAAAGAAAAGAAACAAAAAAACTAACTAAAGATATGAGAAATTCGAAGGAAAGATCCACAAATTTCCAAGGATTAGATAATTTCAGTAAGGCCATAATCATGTAGCGATCAGGAGCAACAACTAAGAGAAAGGTCAATCCACCCAGTAGTTTGTGTATTTCTAACTCATGGTCTTTCTTGATACTCACCCACCATATTTTCAGAAGATCATTCGCCTTTACAACCATTTACGTGTTTGGGAAGTTGGGAGCTGCCATGACTGCAAACAAACAACAAACAAATTCTAAACTCCATTTTGGCATAAATTAAGTTTGATTTAGTTATTATGACCACTTTGACACATAATATGCAATTTGTCTAAAGGGTGTTGGGGTCCCTTTAGACAATAGGGTGGCTACTAACAGTGTGAATTGACACAAAGGGTCAAACCACCTAAGGTTTATGCAACATATATGACCTAATTAAGATTTCTAAGAGTTGGGTAGACACAAACTTGAAGAGGTTCTATGCGAGAAGGCACATAATTCCACGATAGTAAAACTATCTGCATCTGCCATTCTTCAGCCTTCTCTCTAATATAGGATGTTTGAAGAGAATTGGAGTGTTTTGTGAGATGTGCAAAGTCACACACCATCACTACAAAATTTAAATAAAAGGAAGAGTGTTCCAATTGGGGAAGTATAGTCACGACTCAGGGGTACCCCCTAGATGTAACACGGCGTACTTGACCCCAAAGGGGTCGCATCCAAGCATCGTAGGATATCTTGAACATAAGAGCATAGGATAATAGTGCGGAATTTAAAACTTTTCTTTACAATCGAAGTCTCTTATAAAATGAAAGAGAATCTATAACACTATGTCTCAAACCATTTATAACACTCAGATAAAAACTCTTGAAGTACAAACTTAGGGACATAGCCCTTACATAAGTCTAAAACATGAAAGTAAATACATAAGAGACATATGGTTGAGCCCTCGAATACAATGAGGACTCACCAATCTTCTTTTTCTTGATCTACTAGAGTCCTAGCCACGAGGATGGAATCCAATATCTCCAAAGCCTACACTTAAGAAAATGTAGAAAGAAGGGGTTAGAACGACAACGTACTAAGTATGGAAGCATGCATAAAAAACTTAAAACATGCATAAAAGGGACATCTTCTTTAAAACGATGCCATATGCCACTTTTGAACATTATCAGTAAAATAGTTGGAGAATGCAACTCATAAAGCAACTCACATACATTTCATCATAGCATAAAAGATATCACCGTAGTTACAAGCATAGTCTCCAACATAAGCATAAGACACATCCCAATCTTCACAATGCATAGTCTTCAATCATAACATAATACATACTGAAATACTAAGATCGTCACATCATAAAGTAATCATCATATAAGCAAGCTTGAGTTCTACTTGTGCAATGTATAGGACCCCATAATCCTATCTACACTAAGTATCCCTTCTAGGCCACCAAGATCATGCATAACATACCATGACACTATTAATAGCCAACACATATAGACAAAGAGCCATTCATGTTTATAAATTGTAATAGGTAAAGTCATTCATAACAACAATACATATCATGCATATATAGATTCACATATCTTTATAGCATAAGGAAACAACACTACAACCCCTTTATGAGTCTACCTGTGCAATGTATAAGTGAAGTACCATACCCCCACTCACACTAAGTAAAACTCATTAAGAAGTCATAGGTATAGTTCATAGTCATATTGATGTTCATGTGCATAATTCATAATAAAGCATGCATAACACATAATAATCATGTCATAAGGGAAACCTACTATGCCCATTCTCAAAGCCTACTTATGCAATGTTTGAATGAAGTCCCATACCCCCATTCACACTAAGTAGAACCACTTAAGGAACCATAGTAAATAACCCATGTACTTGTTCATGTTTCTTATTCATGTGACTTGTTCAAGTCATTTGTTCATAGTACTTGGTCATGTAGCAAATATATCTTTAACCGACATAGACCATGTGAGCTACATGGAATTCGGTGTCATGTAACCCTACACCAAAAAAGGATGTCCTACTTGCCTAAGGTAGAACTAACAGGTTTAGCTTTTAGGTGGATCCACTAGCTAAAGTCCTATGTTGGCACATAGTTATGGGATATAGAGATTGCTTCTAGAAATCCGACCTATTGCATTGGCGGAGGAGCTTCCATCTCATGAGTTCACTTAGATGACCCAACCTATTGCATTGGCGGAAGGGCCTTTACCTCATTGTCCATATCCACTCGGTGCTAAGCATTACTTCCTAAATTATACATAATTAGTCTTGAATTGCATTTACATGTGTGAAGGGATACTTTTACCCTTTGTTCAATGCAACTCATAATATAGCTCATAGATTCATTTAGGTGAGAATGTACTTTCAACCATAGAATCATAACTAGTATGTGAGAACAACTTTCACACCAAGATCATGTGCTCTCATGAGAATGGACTTTCAATCAACACAATAGGATCATCATGGTCATGTACATTTCATGCATAATACTGTGTAAAGGTGCATATGAGAACTATACTTTCAATTAACACCATAGGTACATCATAATCATGTTTATGCATGGGGTGTGTGTGATTGTCCTTGCAATGAAACAACAACAACATCATCATCATAGACACTTCCCTCTCAAAGTGTTCATAAGCATGTACATAATATCACAATCATGCATATTTCACATGTATTGCATTCAAGGATCATAGAGCATGTAAATCAACACATCTAACATTCATCATAATAGACATGGAAATAATAGTAATTCAAGTAGTTCATTCATTGCATGTATGAGCTCATATACTCATATGGTCGTGTGGGTGAAGTCTTATTCACCATAGGGCCATATACAAACCAACATACATAATGGCTTCCTTCTTGAAACTTTAACATACTTAGTTTACCTACTTTAGCTTTTACACCTTTTTAGCCCTAGGAGTCATCTTCATGTTACAAGCCTTAATCTCAAGCAATGCCTCACATGATCATCAAGTATACCTAATCCTCAAGGTAGACTAACCACATGCTTCATTCTTACTCAATTATAGGCATATAGCATCAAGTAAACTAAACCTCAATACTATTCAACCATGATTCATCATGTAAGACCTAATCAAGTCAATTCATGTTTGGAAGATTCATTCATAAATCATTCATGTCTGGGTGATCTAATCTAAGGCAATTCTTCACGAAGTTCATCAATCTTAGCGGTTCACATCTAAACCCTCAATTTGCCCCTTTCATGACATTGCCCTAGGCTACATCAATTTCACCCTAGAATCTTAGGTTAATAAAAAATACATGTAGAATTATACTTCAATAATATAATTTCATTATAATCAACTCACATTCAATCAATTGAATTCACTTCTAACAACATTCATAATGTAAAGAAGAGCCATAGCTAGGGTTGGGGAAAACTCATGGATTCGTTGGAATTCAAGTTAAAATCATCTAAAATCATTAGTCTCATCAATAACAAACATATTTCAACCTTTAAGAACAACTTTAAAAGGAATCCATGGGGTTGAGTTGAAACCCTAGCTAATTGGGTTTTCTAGAATTGAGTTAAAAGCTTTTGAAAAGGCTCCTTGGGTGATAGCTTCCCACGGATGAAGAACTCACATACCTTAGACTTAGAATCCCATATAATTCATATGAAGAAGCCTCCATCTCCACGCCCTATCTTGATCCCTTCTCTTGGTCTTCAGTGGAGTTTCTAGAGAGAAGATTCTTGGAGGGAAGAGTAGTTGTATTTTGATTTGGGGTCTTCGGTTATAATGAATTAATTAGGTGTCTAATGACTAATGATACTTTATATAGGTAAAATAAACCCATATTAAACGACCCCTAATGAAAACAACTTAAAAACAACTTACCTAAACTAACCCACTTATTGGCCGAATAGGGTTAGATTACAGGTGCAATCGACTCCCCATGACCTACGATCTGTCAATTGGTCTACGGCGCATGTTGCAGGTTCGTGGATTTGAGGTGAAGCTCCTCAACCAGGTCTTGAACTACGCCCCATGACCTACGGGGCGTCAATCAGTCTACTGGTTGTAGATGGCCATCCGTAGGTCACCTATTTGACAACTTTTTGTGAACTTAGGCAACCTTAGGGGGTCCTACCTTGACTTTTAACCCCCTAGACACCTCAACCTAGGCTTGGGACATCATTTTACAACCTCAAAAGCTCATGACAACTCAAAGACACACAACTTAGGCTCTAGTTTCACGTATTCATTTCTGTTAGACTCTAGCTTGGTCTTACTAGTTTTCCGGATTGTTACAAGTATGAGCGAAATGATAGTTTATCAAAGCGGTAACAATTAGCATGTAAATAGAAAATAGTAATACATAGACCATTTATGAAAAGCAGTAAATAGATAAATAAATTAAAAGATATAGTAAATAAACATACAAACACATAAGAATTAAGCAAATAAGGAAAGGGGACAAGGATTAAACATGGAAATGACAAATAAGGGAAAGTGGAAAGCAATTAAACATGGCACTAAACAAATAAGGAGAAGGGTAAAGGATTAAATATGGAATAATACAAATTATAAAAGGAAACATATAACAGATAAGTAAGGAAAGCAAATAATAATCAAGACATGGCAATACCAAGACAAATAAGGAAATAAACACATAAAACAACAAAATAACTAAACCCCACAAAAAAAATATGAAACACGTAATGGTAAGATCCTAAAACTCCCAGTAGAGTCGCCATTCTATCGCATCCCGTTTTTCTCAAAACGGATTTCAGTGCACGACCTAATAGCTTTTTTGGATTTTGTTGGATTGAAGAGTCACCACCTAACGAATTAAGGCGCGTTAAGGCACCTATCTAACATAACTAATATAACTTAAGGTCAACGAACCAGAGACCGGGTAAGGGTTTGAATTACCTCGAGGGGAAGGTGTTAAGCATCCCTCGAGGTCCACAAAGGTAGGTCCCGACCGTATCTCATACAATTTATATGGGGGTTACAAATATCAATTAAGGTCACTCTATTTATTTGTTATTTATTTAAGCATGTGAGGTAGATGATATAATAAATAAAACATATAAACAAATATTAAGCATGAAAATTAAATAAGATAAGCGAGAAGACAGATTATACACAAGTAGATATGCGAATCAATTTTTTATTTTATTAAACTACCCCAACAATTATAATTATAAATAATTAATAGGGAGGAAGGGAGACTCTGAAACCTAATCCAACACCCTTCTACAGATCAATTCTGGGCTTATTATGTTCCCAACTTTTTATTTGAAAAGACAAAAACCAAAGTTTTGTCATTTTAAGCTCGAGTCACCTTTCATCATATCCGCTAATGTGGTCACCAAGTTAGAGATGGCTAAAACTTATGATAGGGCTGATTGGCGGTTTTTTATTAGTGTATTGGAGAAAATGGGCTTTGATAACAGGGTATTAGCTATGATTTGGAGGCTGGTAATAATTGGTACTCTGTACTTGTTAATGGACAAGCTCATGGCTTCTTTCACTCCACGAGAGGGGTAAAGCAAGGGGATCTTTTATATCCTGCTCTTTTTATATTATCAGCAAAAGTATTAACTAAGACCCTTAATCATTTGTATTACAACTATGAGTTTAAGAGCTTTGGTTTACCCAAATGGAGTGATCAACTAAATCATCTTGCTTATGCAGATGATACAATCATATTCACATCTACTGATAAAAAATCTCTGCAATTAATCATGGACACTCTACAGCTATATGAAGCTTAATCAGGCCAACTTATTAATAAAGGCAAGAGTTTATTTTACATGTTCAACAAGGCTGCACAGGCCATAGTTCAGAAAGTAGAGGATACTACCGGATTTATGAGGAGAACTTTTCCATTGACTTATGTTGGCTGACGAATTGAACATACTAAGAGGAAGAAGGTCCATTACTGATAACGATCAAGGAAAGAAAGGAATAAAGAAAGAAAGGATATGCGGATTAATACTCAAGTTATTGAAATTATGGGAAACAAGGGACTAAAACCCTCACCTCCCAATTGACTTCAACAACCTAAATTGAACACAAGGAAGAACAATCAAATGAAACCAAGAATCACAAAGGGGTAAGACTTTGATTAATCAAACACAAGAAGTTAACAAGCAATCCCAAGAGTTCACCCTAATTACTCACTAAGAAGATACTATAATTTGAGACTCAATATTAAATATAGTCTCAGTCTTCCCAAAATAAAAGAGACTACTATTTATACTAAAAAAATAAACAAGACACTTTTTGACAATTTTACCCTTAATGAGATAAGGGCCTTGTTTGGTTGCCTTCTTTTGTGAATTCTTGAATTCATGAAATGGTCATTTCCACACATGGCCTCTTTCCTTCTTCCTTCTCATTTTGATGTACCTTACACAAATTGTATGTTTTTCTTTGGTGACCTTCAAGCTCCTCTAATGCTTCCCTTTTCATGAACATTGTTTGTAGGCCTTGGAGATCCTTTGCTTGACTCCGTGTGAATGGTCTTGAGGGGTATATGCCACTCATGATAGTGTCATCCATGCTGCCCATGTTATCAATAACTCAAAGCTAATCAAGAAGATTCAATGCAAATTGCAGGTATGGAAGGGAAGGTTGTTGTCTTTTGGAGGAAAAGCAGTGTTGATTAATCATGTACTGCAAAGTATTCCTATATACTTACTATCGGTTGTTTGTCCACCAAAATGTGTTATACATAGGATTTTTGCTAAATTTCTATGGAATTCAAAGGAAGAGAGAAGGGCTAAACACTGCATTGCTTGATATGACATATGTTTATCAAAGGAAGAAGGGGGGGCTTGGTTTTAGATCTCTATTTGATGTTTCAAAAGCACTCTTTGCTAAATTATGGTGGATGTTTAGAACAACTTACACAATGTGGTCTAACTTTATGTGGAACAAGTACAGTAAAAGACATAGACCACAAGTGGTAGAATGAACAGGGGGCTCTCAGGTATGGAAACTTATGCTACAGGCTAGAGATTACATGGAACAGGAGATTTGGTGGGAACCTAGAAATTGTCAGTGTAGTGTTTGATTTGATAATTGGACATAGTTGAGGGCACTACACTACTACTTTCCTATTAACCATGATCATGGTCAATTAGAGGAGGTGCAACAACTAATGCTTGTGGAGGGATGTAATAACAATTTGCTACATGAGAACTTATCAGAAGAAGTGAGTAATCACGTTACTTCAAATCTGGGCAAAATACAAAGATCTGATGAGAGTGACAAGCCATGGTAGATGTCTACTGGTATAGGAAAATTCTCTGTTGGTAGTGTTTGGGAGTTAATGAGAAGGAAAAATGATAGGGTTGATAAGATCATGTATATATGGGAGAAAGGTTTGCCTTTTAAAATATCTTTTTTGTTATGGAGACTGTGGCATATGAGGATTCCAATAGGAGAGGTGCTGGTGAGAATGAGAATTGTCAACTTTGTAAAGTGTTGTAGCTGCAATAACAATGCAGAAGAGACATGTGATCATCTTTTTATTCAATGTCCCACAGCATACTGTTTATGGAAACACTTTGCAGAGGCTGCAGGTATTCGATGGTTCAATTAAGACAAGTGCTAAGATTATGGTGGGAAGTTGACTGTGGAAACAAGTTGAAACCAATGTTACATGTGGTTCCTATTT
>NC_064282.1:64891611-64992617 GCF_019186545.1 Solanum stenotomum | reverse complement strand
GGAACACTGGCCTAGTTCTACAACCTTTTGCATTCGAAATGGGGATGGCAACTTAATCTTTGCAGAAGCTAGTACTATTGAAGCACGTAATGCTATAGTTGCAGAAGTGAAGGCATTCAAGGCAGGATTGAAGTATTGTATAGAGAATGATTTGCTACCTATAATCATGGAAACTGACTCATTGATTATTAAAAAGGTACTGGATGGAATATGGGAAGTTCAATGGTTTTGACATACAATGCAAAAAATTATGGATGGAGCAAGAGAACAAACCCCACTAATTATTAACCTCCAATTTCTCCTTAATCAAAAGACCCATTTTCAAAATTTGAAAAGCTTGAAACCCTTCAATGGTAACTTCACTTCTACAACTCCAAATTGAACAAAATTTGAAACCTAGACTCAAAAAACACTAGGGATCAAGGATCTAGTGTCAAAAAGAATAAATCAAAATTAAAAAAAAATCAGATTTTTTTTTTGGACTCTTTTTTGAAACCAAGACTAGATTTGTAAGAACAAATCTAAACCTAGGCTCTTGATACCAAATGATAACGATCAAGGAAGGAAAGGAATAAAGAAAGAAAGGAAGGATATGTGGATTAATACTCAAGTTATTGAAATTATGGGAAACAAGGGACTAAAACCCTCACCTCCCAATTGACTTCAACAACCTAAATTCAACCCAAGGAAGAATAATCAAATGAAACCAAGAATCACAAAGGGGTAACACTTTGATTAATCAAACACAAGAAGTTAACAAGCACTCCCAAGAGTTCTCCCTAATTACGCACTAAGAAGATACTATAATTTGAGACCCAATATTCAATATAGTCTCAGTCTTCCCAAAATAAAAGATACTACTATTTATACTAAAAAAATAAACAAGACACTTTTTGACAATTTTACCCTTAATGAGATAAGGGCCTTGTTTGGTTTCCTTCTTTTGTGAATTCATGAATTCATGAAATGGTCATTTCTACACATAGCCTCTTTCCTTCTTCCTTCTCATTTTGATGTACCTTACACAAATTGTATGTTTTTCTTTGGTGACCTTCAAGCTCCTCTAATGCTTCCCTTTTCATGAACATTGTTTGTAGGCCTTGGAGATTCTTTGCTCGACTCCGTGTGAATGGTCTTGAGGGGTATATGCCACTCATGATAGTGTCATCCATTTATCAATTACTCAAAGCTAATCAAGAAGATTCAATGCAAATTGCAGGTATGGAAAGGAAGGTTGTTGTCTTTTGGAGGAAAAGCAGTGTTGATTAATCATGTACTGCAAAGTATTCCTATATACTTGCTATCGGTTGTTTGTCCACCAAAATGAGTTATACATAGGATTTTTGCTAAATTTCTATAGAATTCAAAGGAAGAGAGAAGGGCTAAACACTGCATTGCTTGATATGACATATGTTTACCAAAGGAAGAAGGGGGGGCTTGGTTTTAGATCTCTATTTGATGTTTCCAAAGCACTCTTTGCTATATTATGGTGGATATTTAGAACAACCTACACAATGTGGTCTAACTTTATGTGGAACAAGTACTGTAAAAGACATAGACCACAAGTGGTAGAATGAAGAGGGAGCTCTCAGGTATGGAAACTTATGCTACAGGCTAGAGATTTCATGGAACAGGAGATTTGGTGGGAACCTAGAAATTGTCAGTGTAGTGCTTGGTTTGATAATTGGACACAGTTGAGGGCACTACACTACTACTTTCCTATTAACCATGATCATGGTCAATTAGAGGAGGTGCAACAACTAATGCTTGTGGAGGGATGGAATAACAATTTGCTACATGAGAACTTATCAGAAGAAGTGAGTAATCACGTTACTTCAAATCTGGGCAAAATACAAAGATCTGATGAGAGTGACAAGCCATGGTAGATGTCTACTGGTATAGGTAAATTCTCTGTTGGTAGTGTTCGGGAGTTAATGAGAAGGAAAAATGATAGGGTTGATAAGATCATGCATATATGGGAGAAAGGTTTGCCTTTTAAAATATCTTTTTTGGTATGGAGACTGTGGCATATGAGGATTCCAATAGGAGAGGTGTTGGTGAGAATGAGAATTGTCAACTTTGTAAAGTGTTGTAGCTGCCATAACAATGCAGAAGAGACATGTGATCATCTTTTTATTCAATGTCCCACAGCATACTGTTTATGGAAACACTTTGCAGAGGCTGCAAGTATTCAATGGTTCAATTAAGACAAGTGCTAAGATTATGGTGGGAAGTTGACTATGGAAACAAGTTGAAACCAATGTTACATGTGGTTCCTATTTTCATAATTTGGTAGTTATGGAAGAGAAGGAATATTGTTAAGCATGGAGGATGTATGTCTACTCATAACACGATTAGGGAAGTTAACAATAATTTGTATCTATTTGCCAAAATTAGATATCCTTGGCTGCAAAATATCCCAAATACATGGCCTATCATAGTCAAATTACTAGAGGAATACTCACCACTAGTATGTTGTAGAGTAGTGTATTGGGTGCATCCTGCACCAGGAAGATATAAATGCAACACTGATGGCACTAGTAAAGGGAACACTGGCCTAGTTCTACAACTTTTTGCATTCGAAATGGGGATGGCAACTTAATCTTTGCAGAAGCTAGTACTATTGAAGCACGTAATGCTATAGTTGCAGAAGTGAAGGCATTCAAGGCAGGATTGAAGTATTGTATAGAAAATGATTTGCTACCTATAATCATGGAAACTGACTCATTAATTATTAAAAAGGTACTGGATGGAATATGGGATGTTCAATGGTCTTGACATACAATGCATAAAATTATGGATGGAGCAAGAGAACAAAGCCCACTAATTATTAACCTCCAATTTCTCCTCAATCAAAAGACCCATTAAAAGCTTGAAACCCTTCAATGGTAACTTCACTTCTACAACTCCAAATTGAACAAAATTTGAAACCTAGACTCAAAACACACTAGTGTACAAGGATCTAGTGTCAAAAACAATAAATCAAAATTTAAAAAAAATCATATTTATTTTTTGGACTCTTTATTGAAACCAAGACTAGATTTGTAAGAACAAATCTAAACCTAGGCTCTTGATAACAAATGATAACGATCAAGGAAGGAAAGGAATAAAGAAAGAAACGAAGGATATGTGGATTAATACTCCAGTTATTGAAATTATGGGAAACAAGGGACTAAAACCCTCACCTCCCAATTGACTTCAACAACCTAAATTCAACCCAAGGAAGAATAATCAAATGAAACCAAGAATCACAAAGGGGTAACACTTTGATTAATCAAACACAAGAAGTTAACAAGCACTCCCAAGAGTTCACCCTAATTACGCACTAAGATGATACTATAATTTGAAACTCAATATTCAATATAGTCTCAGTCTTCCCAAAATAAAAGAGACTACTATTTATACTAAAAAAATAAACAAGACACTTTTTGACAATTTTACCCTTAATGAGATAAGGGCCTTCTTTGGTTGCCTTCTTTTGTGAATTCTTGAACTCATAAAATGGTCATTTCCACACATGGCCTCTTTCCTTCTTCCTTCTCATTTTGATGTACCTTACACACATTGTGTGTTTTTCTTTGGTGACCTTCAAGCTCCTCTAATGCTTCCCTTTTCATGAACATTGTTTGTAGGCCTTAGAGATCCTTTGCTTGACTCCGTGTGAATAGTCTTGAGGGGTATATGCCACTCATGATAGTGTCATCCATGCTGCCCATGTTATCAATTACTCAAAGCTAATCAAGAAGATTCAATGCAAATTGCAGGTATGGAAGGGAAAGTTGTTGTCTTTTGGAGGAAAAGCAGTGTTGATTAATCATGTACTGCAAAGTATTCCTATATACTTGCTATCGGTTGTTTGTCCACTAAAATGTGTTATACATAGGATTTTTGCTAAATTTCTATGGAATTCAAAGGCAAAGAGAAGGGCTAAACACTGCATTGCTTGATATGACATATGTTTACCAAAGGAAGAAGGGGGGGCTTGGTTTTAGATCTCTATTTGATGTTTCAAAAGCATTCTTTGCTAAATTATGGTGGATGTTTAGAACAACCTACACAATGTGGTCTAACTTTATGTGGAACAAGTACTGTAAAAGACATAGACCACAAGTGGTAGAATGAAGAGGGAGCTCTCAGGTATGGAAACTTATGCTACAGGCAAGAGATTACATGGAACAGGAGATTTGGTGGGAACCTAGAAATTGTCAGTGTAGTGTTTGGTTTGATAATTGGACACAGTTGAGGGCACTACACTACTACTTTCCTATTAACCATGATCATGGTCAATTAGAGGAGGTGCAACAACTAATGCTTGTGGAGGGATGGAATAACAATTTGCTACATGAGAACTTATCAGAAGAAGTGAGTAATCACGTTACTTCAAATCTGGGCAAAATACAAAGATCTGATGAGAGTGACAAGCCATGGTAGATGTCTACTGGTATAGGAAAATTCTCTGTTGGTAGTGTTTGGGAGTTAATGAGAAGGAAAAATGATAGGGTTGATAAGATCATGTATATATGGGAGAAAGGTTTGCCTTTTAAAATATCTTTTTTGTTATGGAGACTGTGGCATATGAGGATTCCAATAGGAGAGGTGCTGGTGAGAATGAGAATTGTCAACTTTGTAAAGTGTTGTAGCTGCAATAACAATGCAGAAGAGACATGTGATCATCTTTTTATTCAATGTCCCACAGCATACTGTTTATGGAAACACTTTGCAGAGGCTGCAGGTATTCAATGGTTCAATTAAGACAAGTGCTAAGATTATGGTGGGAAGTTGACTGTGGAAACAAGTTGAAAGCAATGTTACATGTGGTTCCTATTTTCATAATTTGGTAGTTATGGAAGAGAAGGAATGGAGGATGTATGTCTACTCATAACACGATTAGGGAGGTTAACAATAATTTGTATGTATTTGCCAAAATTAGATATCCTTGGCTGCAAAATATCCCAAATACATGGCCTATGATAGTCAAATTACTGGAGGAATACTCACCACTAGTATGTTGTAGAGTAGTGTATTGGGTGCATCCTCCACCAGGACGATATAAATGCAACACTGATGGCACTAGTAACGGGAACACTGGCCTAGTTCTACAACTTTTTGCATTCGAAATGGCGATGGCAACTTAATCTTTGCAGAAGCTAGTACTATTGAAGCACGTAATGCTATAGTTGCAGAAGTGAAGGCATTCAAGGCAGGATTGAAGTATTGTATAGAGAATGATTTGCTACCTATAATCATGGAAACTGACTCATTGATTATTAGAAAGGTACTGGATGGAATATGGGAAGTTCAATGGTCTTGACATACAATGCATAAAATTATGGATGGAGCAAGAGAACAAACCCCACTAATTATTAACCTCCAATTTCTCCTCAATCAAAAGACCCGTTTTCAAAGTTTGAAAAGTTTGAAAAGCTTGAAACCCTTCAATGGTAACTTCACTTCTACAACTCCAAATTGAACAAAATTTGAAACCTAGACTCAAAAAACACTAGGGAACAAGGATCTAGTGTCAGAAACAATAAAACGAAATTAAAAAAAAAAATCATATTTTTTTTTTGGACTCTTTTTTGAAACCAAGACTAGATTTGTAAGAACAAATTTAAACCTAGGCTCTTGATACCAAATGATAACTATCAAGGAAGGAAAGGAATAAAGAAAGAAAGGAAGGATATGTGGATTAATACTCAAGTTATTGAAATTATGGTAAACAAGGGACAAAAACCCTCACCTCCCAATTGACTTCAACAACCTAAATTCAACCCAAGGAAGAATAGTCAAATGAAACCAAGAATCACAAAGGGGTAACACTTTGATTAATCAAACACAAGAAGTTAACAAGCAATCCCAAGAGTTCACACTAATTACTCACTAAGAAGATACTATAATTTGAGACTCAATATTCAATATAGTCTCAGTCTTCCCAAAATAAAAGAGACTATTATTTATACTAAAAAAATAAACAAGACACTTTTTGACAATTTTACCCTTAATGAGATAAGGGCCTTCTTTGGTTGCCTTCTTTTGTGAATTCTTGAATTCATGAAATGGTCATTTCCACACATGGCCTATTTCCTTCTTCCTTCTCATTTTGATGTACCTTACACACATTGTATGTTTTTCTTTGGTGACCTTCAAGCTCCTATAATGCTTCCCTTTTCATGAACATTGTTTGTAGCCCTTGGAGATCCTTTGCTTGACTTAGTGTGAATGGTCTTGAGGGGTATATGCCACTCATGATAGTGTCATCCATGCTGCCCATGTTATCAATTACTCAAAGCTAATCAAGAAGATTCAATGCAAATTGCAGGTATGGAAGGGAAGGTTGTTGTCTTTTAGAGGAAAAGCAGTGTTGATTAATCATGTACTGCAAAGTATTCCTATATACTTGCTATCGGTTGTTTGTCCACCAAAATGTGTTATACATAGGATTTTTGCTAAATTTCTATGGAATTCAAAGGCAGAGAGAAGGGCTAAACACTGCGTTGCTTGATATGACATATGTTTACCAAAGGAAGAAGGGGGGGCTTGGTTTTAGATCTCTATTTGATGTTTCAAAAGCATTCTTTGCTAAATTATGGTGGATGTTTAGAACAACCTACACAATGTGGTCTAACTTTATGTGGAACAAGTACTGTAAAAGACATAGACCACAAGTGGTAGAATGAAGAGGGAGCTCTCAGGTATGGAAACTTATGCTACAGGCAAGAGATTACATGGAACAGGAGATTTGGTGGGAACCTAGAAATTGTCAGTGTAGTGTTTGGTTTGATAATTGGACACAGTTGAGGGCACTACACTACTACTTTCCTATTAACCATGATCATGGTCAATTAGAGGAGGTGCAACAACTAATGCTTGTGGAGGGATGGAATAACAATTTGCTACATGAGAACTTATCAGAAGAAGTGAGTAATCACGTTACTTCAAATCTGGGCAAAATACAAAGATCTGATGAGAGTGACAAGCCATGGTAGATGTCTACTGGTATAGGAAAATTCTCTGTTGGTAGTGTTTGGGAGTTAATGAGAAGGAAAAATGATAGGGTTGATAAGATCATGTATATATGGGAGAAAGGTTTGCCTTTTAAAATATCTTTTTTGTTATGGAGACTGTGGCATATGAGGATTCCAATAGGAGAGGTGCTGGTGAGAATGAGAATTGTCAACTTTGTAAAGTGTTGTAGCTGCCATAACAATGCAGAAGAGACATGTGATCATCTTTTTATTCAATGTCCCACAGCATACTGTTTATGGAAACACTTTGCAGAGGCTGCAGGTATTCGATGGTTCAATTAAGACAAGTGCTAAGATTATGGTGGGATGTGGACTGTGGAAACAAGTTGAAACCAATGTTACATGTGGTTCCTATTTTCATTATTTGGTAGTTATGGAAGAGAAGGAATATTGTTAAGCACGGAGGATGTATGTCTACTCATAACATGATTAGGGAAGTTAACAATAATTTGTATCTATTTGCCAAAATTAGATATCCTTGGCTGCAAGATATCCCAAATACATGGCCTATGATAGTCAAATTACTGGAGGAATACTCACCACTAGTATGTTGTAGAGTAGTGTATTGGGTGCATCCTCCACCAGGAAGATATAAATGCAACACTGATGGCACTAGTAAAGGGAACACTGGCCTAGTTCTACAACTTTTTGCATTCGAAATGGGGATGGCAACTTAATCTTTGCAGAAGCTAGTACTATTGAAGCACGTAATGCTATAGTTGCAGAAGTGAAGGCATTCAAGGCAGGATTGAAGTATTGTATAGAGAATGATTTGCTACCTATAATCATGGAAACTGACTCATTGATTATTAAAAAGGTACTGGATGGAATATGGGAAGTTCAATGGTCTTGACATACAGTGCATAAAATTATGGATGGAGCAAGAGAACAAACCCCACTAATTATTAACCTCCAATTTCTCCTCAATCAAAAGACCCATTTTCAAAATTTGAAAAGTTTGAAAAGCTTGAAACCCTTCAATGGTAACTTCACTTCTACAACTCCAAATTGAACAAAATTTGAAACCTAGACTCAAAAAACACTAGGGAACAAGGATCTAGTGTCACAAACAATAAATCAAAATTAAAAAAAAAATCAGATTTTTTTTTTGAACTCTTTTTTGAAACCAAGACTAGATTTGTAAGAACAAATCTAAACCTAGGCTCTTGATACCAAATGATAACGATCCAGGAAGGACAGGAATAAACAAAGAAAGGAAGGATATGTGGATTAATACACAAGTTATTGAAATTATGGGAAACAAGGGACTAAAACCCTCACCTCCCAATTGACTTCAACAACCTAAATTCAACCCAAGGAAGAATAATCAAATGAAACCAAGAATCACAAAGGGGTAACACTTTGACTAATCAAACACAAGAAGTTAACAAGCACTCCCAAGAGTTCACCCTAATTACGCAATAAGAATATACTATAATTTGAGACTCAATATTCAATATAGTCTCAGTCTTCCCAAAATAAAAGAGACTACTATTTATACTAAAAAAATAAACAAGACACTTTTTGACAATTTTAACCTTAATGAGATAAGGGCCTTTTTTGGTTGCCTTCTTTTGTGAATTCTTGAATTCATGAAATGGTCATTTCCACACATGGCTTCTTTCCCTCTTCCTTCTCATTTCGATGTACCTTACACACATTGTATGTTTTTCTTTGGTGACCTTCAAGCTCCTCTAATGCTTCCCTTTTCATGAACATTGTTTGTAAGCCTTCGAGATCCTTTGCTTGACTCCGTGTGAATGGTCTTGAGGGGTATATGCCACTCATGATAGTGTCATCCATGCTGCCCATGTTATCAATTACTCAAAGCTAATCAAGAAGATTCAATGCAAATTGCAGGTATGGAAGGGAAGGTTGTTGTATTTTGGAGGAAAAGCAGTGTTGATTAATCATGTACTGCAAAGTATTCCTATATACTTGCTATCGGTTGTTTGTCCACCAAAATGTGTTATACATAGGATTTTTGCTAAATTTCTATGGAATTCAAAGGAAGAGAGAAGGGCTAAACACTGCATTGCTTGATATGACATATGTTTACCAAAGGTAGAAGGGGGGCTTGGTTTTAGATCTCTATTTGATGTTTCAAAAGCACTCTTTGCTATATTATGGTGGATGTTTAGAACAACCTACACAATGTGGTCTTACTTTATGTGGAACAAGTACTGTAAAAGACATAGACCACAAGTGGTAGAATGAAGAGGGAGCTCTCAGGTATGGAAACTTATGCTACAGGCTAGAGATTTCATGGAACAGGAGATTTGGTGGGAACCTAGAAATTGTCAGTGTAGTGTTTGGTTTGATAATTGGACACAGTTGAGCGCACTACACTACTACTTTCCTATTAACCATGATCATGGTCAATTAGAGGAGGTGCAACAACTAATGCTTGTGGAGGGATGGAATAACAATTTGCTACACGAGAACTTATCAGAAGAAGTGAGTAATCACGTTACTTCAAATCTGGGCAAAATACAAAGATCTGATGAGAGTGACAAGCCATGGTAGATGTCTACTGGTATAGGTAAATTCTCTATTGGTAATGTTTGGGAGTTAATGAGTAGGAAAAATGATAGGGTTGATAAGATCATGTATATATGGGAGAAAGGTTTGCCTTTTAAAATATATTTTTTGTTATGGAGATTGTGGCATATGAGGATTCCAATAGGAGAGGTGCTGGTGAGAATGAGAATTGTCAACTTTGTAAAGTGTTGTAGCTGCCATAACAATGCAGAAGAGACATGTGATCATCTTTTTATTCAATGTCCCACAGCATACTGTTTATGGAAACACTTTGCAGAGGCTGCAGGTATTCGATGGTTCAATTAAGACAAGTGCTAAGATTATGGTGGGATGTGGACTGTGGAAACAAGTTGAAACCAATGTTACATGTGGTTCCTATTTTCATTATTTGGTAGTTATGGAAGAGAAGGAATATTGTTAAGCACGGAGGATGTATGTCTACTCATAACATGATTAGGGAAGTTAACAATAATTTGTATCTATTTGCCAAAATTAGATATCCTTGGCTGCAAGATATCCCAAATACATGGCCTATGATAGTCAAATTACTGGAGGAATACTCACCACTAGTATGTTGTAGAGTAGTGTATTGGGTGCATCCTCCACCAGGAAGATATAAATGCAACACTGATGGCACTAGTAAAGGGAACACTAGCCTAGTTCTACAACTTTTTGCATTCGAAATGGGGATGGCAACTTAATCTTTGCAGAAGCTAGTACTATTGAAGCACGTAATGCTATAGTTGCAGAAGTGAAGGCATTCAAGGCAGGATTGAAGTATTGTATAGAGAATGATTTGCTACCTATAATCATGGAAACTGACTCATTGATTATTAAAAAAGTACTAGATGGAATATGGGAAGTTCAATGGTCTTGACAAACAATGCATAAAATTATGGATGCAGTAAGAGAACAAGCCCACTAATTATTAACCTCCAATTTCTCCTCAATCAAAAGACCCATTTTCAAAATTTGAAAACCTTGAAACCCTTCAATGGTAACTTCATTTCTACAACTCCAAATTGAACAAAATTTGAACCCTAGACTCAAAAAACATTAGGGAACAAGGATCTAGTGTCAAAAACAATAAATAAAAATTTTAAAAAAAATTGGATTTTTTTTTTGGACTCTTTTTTGAAACCAAGACTAGATTTGTAAGAACAAATCTAAACCTAGGCTCTTGATACCAAATGATAACGATCAAGGAAGGAAAGGAATAAAGAAAGAAAGGAAGGATATGTGGATTAATACTCAAGTTATTGAAATTATGGGAAACAAGGGACTAAAACCCTCACCTCCCAATTGACTTCAACAACCTAAATTCAACCCAAGGAAGAATAATCAAATGAAACCAAGAATTACAAAGGGGTAACACTTTGATTATTCAAACACAAGAAGTTAACAAGCAATCCCAAGAGTTCACCCTAATTACTCACTAAGAAGATACTATAATTTGAGACTCAATATTCAATATAGTCTAAGTCTTCCCAAAATAAAAGAGACTACTATTTATACTAAAAAAATAAACAAGACACTTTTTGACAATTTTACCCTTAATGAGATAAGGGCCTTGTTTGGTTGCCTTCTTTTGTGAATTCTTGAATTCATGAAATGGTCATTTCCACACATGGCCTCTTTCCTTCTTCCTTCTCATTTTGATGTACCTTACACACATTGTATGTTTTTCTTTGGTGACCTTCAAGCTCCTCTAATGCTTCCCTGTTCATGAACATTGTTTGTAGGGCTTGGAGATCCTTTGCTTGACTCCGTGTGAATGGTCTTGAGGGGTATATGCCACTCATGATAGTGTCATCCATGCTGCCCATGTTATCAATTACTCAAAGCTAATCAAGAAGATTCAATGCAAATTGCAGGTATGGAAGGGAAGGTTGTTGTCTTTTGGAGGAAAAGCAGTGTTGATTAATCATGTACTGCAAAGTATTCCTATATACTTGCTATCGGTTGTTTGTCCACCAAAATGTGTTATACATAGGATTTTTGCTAAATTTCTATGGGATTCAAAGAAAGAGAGAAGGACTAAACACTGCATTGCTTGATATGACATATGTTTACCAAAGGAAGAAGGGGGGGCTTGGTTTTAGATCTCTATTTGATGTTTCAAAAGCACTCTTTGCTAAATTATGGTGGATGTTTAGAACAACCTACACAATGTGGTCTAACTTTATGTGGAACAAGTACTGTTAAAGACATAGACCACAAGTGGTAGAATGAAGAGGGGGCTCTCAGGTATGGAAAGTTATGCTACAAGCTAGAGATTTCAGGGAACAGGAGATTTGGTGGAACCTAGAAATTGTCAGTGTAGTGTTTGGTTTTATAATTGGACACAGTTAAGGGCACTACACTACTACTTTCCTATTAACCATGATCATGGTCAATTAGAGGAGGTGCAACAACTAATGCTTGTGGAGGGATGGAATAACAATTTGCTACATGAGAACTTATCAGAAGAAGTGAGTAATCATGTTACTTCAAATTTGGGCAAAATACAAAGATCTGATGAGAGTGACAAGCCATGGTAGATGTCTACTGGTATAGGTAAATTCTCTGTTGGTAGTGTTTGGGAGTTAATGAGAAGGAAAAATGATAGGGTTGATAAGATCATGTATATATGGGAGAAAGGTTTGCCTTTTAAAATATCTTTTTTGTTATGGAGACTTTGGCATATGAGGATTCCAATAGGAGAGGTGCTGGTGAGAATGAGAATTGTCAACTTTGTAAAGTGTTGTAGCTGCAACAACAATGCAGAAGAGACTTGTGATCATCTTTTTATTCAATGTCCCACAGCATACTGTTTATGGAAACACTTTGCAGAGGCTGCAGGTATTCAATGGTTCAATTAAGACAACTGCTAAGATTATGGTGGGAAGTTGACTGTGGAAACAAGTTGAAACCAATGCTACATGTGGTTCCTATTTTCATAATTTGGTAGTTATGGAAGAGAAGGAATATTGTTAAGCATGGAGGATGTATGTCTACTCATAACATGATTAGGGAGGTTAACAATAATTTGTATCTATTTGCCAAAATTAGATATCCTTGGCTGCAAAATATCCCAAATACATGGCCTATGATAGTCAAATTACTGGAGGAATACTCACCACTAGTATGTTGTAGAGTAGTGTATTGGGTGCATCCTCCACCAGGAAAATATAAATGCAACACTGATGGCACTAGTAACGGGAACACTGGCCTAGTTCTACAACTTTTTGCATTCGAAATGGGGATGGCAACTTAATCTTTGCAGAAGCTAGTACTATTGAAGCACGTGATGCTATAGTTGCAGAAGTGAAGGCATTCAAGGCAGGATTGAAGTATTGTATAGAGAATGATTTGCTACCTATAATCATGGAAACTGACTCATTGATTATTAAAAAGGTACTGGATGGAATATGGGAAGTTCAATGGTCTTGACATACAATGCATAAAATTATGGATGGAGCAAGAGAACAAAGCCCACTAATTATTAACCTCCAATTTCTCCTCAATCAAAAGACCCATTTTCAAAATCTGAAAAGTTTGAAAAGATTGAAACCCTTCAATGGTAACTTCACTTCTACAAATCCAAATTGAACAAAATTTGAAACTTAGACTCAAAAAACACTAGGGAACAAGGATCTAGTGTCAAAAACAATACATCAAAATTTAAAAAAAAATCAGATTTTTTTTTGGACACTTTTATCAAAACCATGACTAGATTTGTATGGGCAAATCTAAACCTAGGTTCTTGATACCAAATGATAACGATTAAGGAAGGAAAGGAATAAAGAAAGAAAGGAAGGATATGTGGATTAATACTCAAGTTATTGAAATTATGGGAAACAAGGGACTAAAACCCTCACCTCCCAATTGACTTCAACAACCTAAATTCAACCCAAGGAAGAATAATCAAATGAAACCAAGAATCACAAAGGGGTAACACTTTGATTAATCAAACACAAGAAGTTAACAAGCAATACCAAGAGTTCACCCTAATTACTCACTAAGAAGATACTATAATTTGAGACTCAATATTCAATATAGTCTCAGTCTTCCCAAAATAAAAGAGACTACTATTTATACTAAAAAAATAAACACGACACTTTTTGACAATTTTACCCTTAATGAGATAAGGGCCTTGTTTGGTGGCCTTCTTTTGTGAATTCTTGAATTCATGAAATGGTCATTTCCACACATGGCCTCTTTCCTTCTTCCTTCTCATTTTGATGTACCTTACACACATTGCATGTTTTTCTTTGGTGACCTTCAAGCTCCTCTAATGCTTCCCTGTTCATGAACATTGTTCGTAGGGCTTGGAGATCCTTTGCTTGACTCCGTGTGAATGGTCTTGAGGGGTATATGCCACTCATGATAGTGTCATCCATGCTGCCCATGTTATCAATTACTCAAAGCTAATCAAGAAGATTCAATGCAAATTGCAGGTATGGAAGGGAAGGTTGTTGTCTTTTGGAGGAAAAGCAGTGTTGATTAATCATGTACTGCAAAGTATTCCTATATACTTGCTATCGGTTGTTTGTCCACCAAAATGTGTTATACATAGGATTTTTGCTAAATTTCTATGGAATTCAAAGGCAAAGAGAAGGGCTAAACACTGCATTGCTTGATATGACATATGTTTACCAAAGGAAGAAGGGGGGGCTTGGTTTTAGATCTCTATTTGATGTTTCAAAAGCATTCTTTGCTAAATTATGGTGGATGTTTAGAACAACCTACACAATGTGGTCTAACTTTATGTGGAACAAGTACTGTAAAAGACATAGACCACAAGTGGTAGAATGAAGAGGGAGCTCTCAGGTATGGAAACTTATGCTACAGGCAAGAGATTACATGGAACAGGAGATTTGGTGGGAACCTAGAAATTGTCAGTGTAGTGTTTGGTTTGATAATTGGACACAGTTGAGGGCACTACACTACTACTTTCCTATTAACCATGATCATGGTCAATTAGAGGAGGTGCAACAACTAATGCTTGTGGAGGGATGGAATAACAATTTGCTACATGAGAACTTATCAGAAGAAGTGAGTAATCACGTTACTTCAAATCTGGGCAAAATACAAAGATCTGATGAGAGTGACAAGCCATGGTAGATGTCTACTGGTATAGGAAAATTCTCTGTTGGTAGTGTTTGGGAGTTAATGAGAAGGAAAAATGATAGGGTTGATAAGATCATGTATATATGGGAGAAAGGTTTGCCTTTTAAAATATCTTTTTTGTTATGGAGACTGTGGCATATGAGGATTCCAATAGGAGAGGTGCTGGTGAGAATGAGAATTGTCAACTTTGTAAAGTGTTGTAGCTGCAATAACAATGCAGAAGAGACATGTGATCATCTTTTTATTCAATGTCCCACAGCATACTGTTTATGGAAACACTTTGCAGAGGCTGCAGGTATTCAATGGTTCAATTAAGACAAGTGCTAAGATTATGGTGGGAAGTTGACTGTGGAAACAAGTTGAAAGCAATGTTACATGTGGTTCCTATTTTCATAATTTGGTAGTTATGGAAGAGAAGGAATATTGTTAAGCATGGAGGATGTATGTCTACTCATAACACGATTAGGGAGGTTAACAATAATTTGTATGTATTTGCCAAAATTAGATATCCTTGGCTGCAAAATATCCCAAATACATGGCCTATGATAGTCAAATTACTGGAGGAATACTCACCACTAGTACGTTGTAGAGTAGTGTATTGGGTGCATCCTCCACCAGGACGATATAAATGCAACACTGATGGCACTAGTAACGGGAACACTGGCCTAGTTCTACAACTTTTTGCATTCGAAATGGCGATGGCAACTTAATCTTTGCAGAAGCTAGTACTATTGAAGCACGTAATGCTATAGTTGCAGAGGTGAAGGCATTCAAGGCAGGATTGAAGTATTGTATAGAGAATGATTTGCTACCTATAATCATGGAAACTGACTCATTGATTATTAAAAAGGTACTGGATGGAATATGGGAAGTGCAATGGTCTTGACATACAATGCATAAAATTATTGATGGAGCAAGAGAACAAAGCCCACTAATTATTAACCTCCAATTTCTCCTCAATCAAAAGACCCATTTTCAAAATTTGAAAAGCTTGAAACCCTTCAATGGTAACCTCACTTCTACAACTCCAAATTGAACAAAATTTGAAACCTAGACTCAAAAAACACTAGGGAACAAGGATCTAGTGTCAAAAACAATAAATCAAAATTTAAAAAAAAATCAGATTTTTTTTTTGGACTCTTTTATGAAACCAAGACTAGATTTGTAAGGGCAAATCTAAACCTAGGTTCTTGATACCAAATGATAACGATCAAGGAAGGAAAGGAATAAAGAAAGAAAGGAAGGATATGTGGATTAATACTCAAGTTATTAAAATTATGGGAAACAAGGGACTAAAACCCTCACCTCCCAATTGACTTCAACAACCTAAATTCAACCCACGGAAGAATAATCAAATGAAACCAAGAATCACAAAGGGGTAACACTTTGATTAATCAAACACAAGAAGTTAACAAGCAATCCCAAGAGTTCACCCTAATTACTCACTAAGAAGATACTATAATTTGAGACTCAATATTCAATATAATCTCAGTCTTCCCAAAATAAAAGAGACTACTATTTATACTAAAAAAATAAACAAGACACTTTTTGACAATTTTACCCTTAATGAGATAAGGGCCATGTTTGGTTGCCTTCTTTTGTGAATTCTTGAATTCATGAAATGGTCATTTCCACACATGGCCTCTTTCCTTCTTCCTTCTCATTTTGATGTACCTTACACACATTGCATTTTTTCTTTGGTGACCTTTAAGCTCCTCTAATGCTTCCCTGTTCATGAACATTGTTTGTAGGGCTTGGAGATCCTTTGCTTGACTCCGTGTGAATGGTCTTGAGGGGTATATGCCACTCATGATAGTGTCATCCATGCTGCCCATGTTATCAATTACTCAAAGCTAATCAAGAAGATTCGATGCAAATTGCAGGTATGGAAGGGAAGGTTGTTGTCTTTTGGAGGAAAAGCAGTGTTGATTAATCATGTACTGCAAAGTATTCCTATATACTTGCTATCGGTTGTTTGTCCACCAAAATGTGTTATACATAGGATTTTTGCTAAATTTCTATGGAATTCAAAGGAAGAAAGAAGGGCTAAACACTGCATTGCTTGATATGACATATGTTTACCAAAGGAAGAAGGGGGGGCTTGGTTTTAGATCTCTATTTGACGTTTCAAAAGCACTCTTTGCTAAATTATGGTGGATGTTTAGAACAACCTACACAATGTGGTCTAACTTTATGTGGAACAAGTACTGTAAAAGACATAGACCACAAGTGGTAGAATGAAGAGGGGGCTCTCAGGTATGGAAACTTATGCTACAGGCTAGAGATTTCATGGACCAGGAGATTTGGTGGGAACCTAGAAATTGTCAGTGTAGTGTTTGGTTTAATAATTGGACACAGTTGAGGGCACTACACTACTACTTTCCTATTAACCATGATCATGTTCAATTAGAGGAGGTGCAACAACTAATGTTTGTGGAGGGATGGAATAACAATTTGCTACATGAGAACTTATCAGAAGAAGTGAGTAATCACGTTACTTCAAATTTGGGCAAAATACATAGATCTGATGAGAGTGACAAGCCATGGTAGATGTCTACTGGTATAGGTAAATTCTCTATTGGTAGTGTTTGGGAGTTAATGAGAAGGAAAAATGATAGGGTTGATAAGATAATGTATATATGGGAGAAAGGTTTGCCTTTTAAAATACCTTTTTTGTTATGGAGACTGTGGCATATGAGGATTCCAATAGGAGAGGTGCTGGTGAGAATGAGAATATTGTCAACTTTGTAAAGTGTTGTAGCTACAATAACAATGCAGAAGAGACATGTGATCATCTTTTTATTCAATGTCCCACAGCATACTGTTTATGGAAACACTTTGCAGAGGCTGCAGGTATTCAATGGTTCAATTAAGACAAGTGCTAAGATTATGGTGGGAAGTTGACTGTGGAAACAAGTTGAAACCAATGTTACATGTGGTTCCTATTTTCATAATTTGGTAGTTATGGAAGAGAAGGAATATTGTTAAGCATGGAGGATGTATGTCTACTCATAACATGATTAGGGAGGTTAACAATAATTTGTATCTATTTGCCAAAATTAGATATCCTTGGCTGCAAAATATCCCAAATACATGGCCTATGATAGTCAAATTACTGGAGGAATACTCACCACTAGTATGTTGTAGAGTAGTGTATTGGGTTCATCCTCCACCAGGAAGATATAAATGCAACACTGATGGCACTAGTAAAGGGAACACTGGCCTAGTTCTACAACTTTTTGCATTCGAAATGGGGATGGCAACTTAATCTTTGCAGAAGCTAGTACTATTGAAGCACGTAATGCTATAGTTGCAGAAGTGAAGGCATTCAAGGCAGGATTGAAGTATTGTATAGAGAATGATTTGCTACCTATAATCATGGAAATTGACTCATTGATTATTAAAAAGGTACTGGATGGAATATGGGAAATTCAATGGTCTATCTCAGTTGACATACAATGCATAAAATTATGGATGGAGCAAGAGGAGGTGTAGATAGTTCACACATTTAGGGAAGGAAACTGATTGGCCGATTATTTAGCTTACCACATTGTTCATTTTGCAGGTACCAATGTTAATCATTCAATAACATATAGGATCTACCAGTACTAGCAAGGAAAATCTTTACAACGGAATAAAGAAAAATCCCAAATATAAGTATTAAGTAGATGAAAAACATGGGATTCAATTCACAATTAAGGAATTAATGATTAAAGTGACAAGTCAGCGGAAATCGAAAGCAGAAGCAACTATAAGAGTTACAGTAACAACGAAATGGGATTCACAAATCTATTGTTCATAACAGCTAGGGGATAGTGGAGTCGAAAATACCTCTTGGAAATGGATATCTTCGTAGTGTTATCAGTTCTTTGGAGCTCATTCTGCGTAGAAGGAAAGACTCGAGAGTATTTATCACCTCTGCTGATTCTAGATGATGATTGCTGGGTCATGGCTACAATCTCCTATATTTGATGTTTGAACCCATTTTGATCTAAAGAAGTCATCAAGGAGGTCGATTCTATGGCACTGGTGAGAGGTTAAGTGTAGAGGTGGAATTCACTCAAGCTCAACAATACTGGTTCAACAACAAGTTGACGAATTTGGGGGCAGTTCGGAGGAACATCGATGACAAATCTGGAAGGAGAAGTGTTCTTGGACCTCTGTTTTATATTACTTTCCTTTTTAAGATTTTTTTTTTGTTTTTGTTTATGGATGCAGGTTACTTTTGGTCCTGGGCCAAATTCTGATCGTTTTCAGTAATAAATGGGTTATGCCCAAGTTTGAATTTAAAATAATAAAATTTATCCTTTATTTTTTGTATTTTTTATTTCCGCATTGTATTGTGACCCCTTGTGAGAATTACATCACTTCTGGTGTTGGGTTGGGATGTGTTCTAATGCAATATGGTAAGGTTATCGCATATGTTTTAAGGCAGTTGAGGAAGCATGAGCAGAACTATCCGACCCCTAATTTAGAGTTGGCTACAGTTGTGCATGCGTTAATGATTTGGAGACACTATTTATATGGCGTTCCTGTTGACATCTTCACAGATCATAAAAGCCTTCAATATATCTTTAGACAGAAGGAGTTAAATTTGCGACAACGTCTATGGCTTGAGTTACTGAAAGACTACGACGTGGATATTTTATATCATCCAGGAAAGGCGAATGTGGTAGTTGATGCCCTCAGCTGAAGATCTATAGGTAGTTTATCCTATTTAGGTGTTGAGAAGCATGCACTAGCACAAGAGCTTCATCAGTTAGCTAGCTTGGGAGTCAGAATGTTAGAGGCAGACGATAGTGGGGTCACTATTCAGGACACATCCATATCATCCCTACTTTTAGAGGTAAAAGCACGGCAACATGAGGATCCTAGATTAGAGAAGCTCAGAGCCAAGGTTCAGGATCAGTAGTCTTTAACATTTGACATAGCAGGAGATGGAGTCCTCAAATATAGTGGTCGATTATGTGTTTCAGATGTTTTAGGGCTTCGACATCAGATTATGGAAGAGGCACATCATTCCCATTATTCTATTCACCCTGGTTCAAGAAAGATGTATCATGATATTAAGGAGATCTATTGGTGGAACAGGATGAAGAAGGATGTTGTTGAGTTTGAGGCACAGTGTCCTAACTACCAACAACTGAAGGTTGAGCACCAAAAGCCCTTTGGGCTAGTCCAGGAGATAGTCATTCCTTTGTGGAAGTGGGAAGCAATTAATATGGATTTTATTACAGGGTTGTCATACCCCAACCCAAGGTGAGGCGGAAAAGTACCATATGAACACATGCTTTAAAAGTAACCTATGATGTGAAAGTGAACTACTATGCAGATATATTTACTAATGAGAAGCTACATAAACAACAATGTCGACTAGCTGAACCGATACATGTGACAAGTAAAACTATGAATAAAGATGATAGCTTTACAATGTCTACAAAGCCTCTACTGGAATCCATGACTGTATGACTATGAAAATATGCATAGTAAAGACTCGAAAAATCCCTAAATCAACCTGGAGAGCACTAACAACCATTGAGTATCATGTTCTTCTATTAGGGAGATCTACTAGTTGAGTACATGTACCTGCAACATGAAATGCAACGTCCCCAATAAGGGATGTCAGTACAAAAGAATTTACTGAATATGTAAGGCATAATACAAACATATGTAAAATGAGAGCTCATGTGAAACCAAATACAAATAGATAAGGATTTGAGACCACCTTTGCTTATACTTGTGTAATCATGTATGTTACATTCTTTTCTTTACTTTTCTGTGTGTTATCATCTTTTTAAGACATATGATTCAAATGACCAGCTGATTAGTGGTAGAAGAGGATGACTCATGCTAGGCATTTTAACCCCTGGGATGCTGTCCTCATAATTCCACAAATTGGTATCGGCCCATGCTAGGCTTTCTCCCTTAAGGTGCCACCCTTCTATACCATTTGGGATCGGCCCATGCTAGGCTTTCGCCCCTGAGGTGCCACACTTCTATACCAATTGAGATCGGCCCATGCTAGGCTTTTTCCCTTGAGCTGTCACCCTCTATACCAATTGGGATCGACCCATGCTAGGCATTTTCCCTTGGGCTGTCACCCGTAACTATATAGATTGCTTCACTTAGATTCTTTGATCTTTGAGATTATTGTTTTGATGTTCATAACTCTTTTGAGATTTTTCTGTAGATAATCATAACTCTTTTGAGATTGTTGTTTTGGTGGTCATAATCATTGTTGAGATTTGGAACTATGGACCAGTAGTAGAAGACATATGAATATGGACTTACGTTAATAACAATGAAATGATTTTTCAAATCGTTTGAAGTTTGAAGGTTTCTTAATTGTTTTTTTTTCTTATTTTACGTTTTCTGGAAGGTTTTACAACAGTCATCTTGCCCTTCACTTTTCGTCAGACAAAATCCTACTGCCAGGTACTCAAATTAGTTAGGGAAATTTGTGATTTTGTAAAAGTAAGTTTTTTGTATTTTCTAACACTGTTTTGTGATTTATGTGTTCTATCAATTTGATGGGCAACTAATTGAATTGATTACTCTATTTGTAAGGTTGATTTTATTATAGTCAACTATTCGTGATTGTTCAAATGTTTTCGATTGTATCGGATGAATATCTATATTTTTACTTGAGTTGATAAATTATGTTATCGAATATCTCTAATAGTTACTTGTTTAGCTAACGCTTGAGCAGTGTTCTTAAGCGAGTGTTTTGTCTCTTAAAGCGAGAAGCTAAGCTAACCTGTAGGACAAATTTCTCTTTTATGCTCTATTTTTTCATAAGCTAAACTATAACCATTGAGTAGTGTTCATAAAAGCGAGCGTTTGTCACTTAAAGCGAGAAGCTAAGCTAACCGTTAGCACTAAGTTATGTGTTATGCTCTATTTTTTTCATATTCCAAAATTTTCCTTGTTTTCAGCATCTGTCTCTATTTTGCACTGCTCTAAATAACGTTTTTTCTGTTTCTCGCTCTGCAATGTACTACTCTTGAGAAAGTCATGTTAGGTGTTTTCGATAAGTTTTGGTATTAATTTGAACTAAACCATCTTTTTCGTAGCGGAACTGGTAGCTGGGGGATTCATGGAAGTGGTAGTGTGGTAGGTGGTAGTGTGATAAGTGAGTATTTTATTTTAAAGATTTTATTGTAGTATTCTTTTGCTAAGTGTCTTAATCTTGATATCCCTTTAATGTTAATATTTGGTAGTGTGAAATTCATGGTAAAATGTAATAATATTTATTGTAATATTCNATGTTTTTGATTGTATCGGATGAATATCTATATTTTTACTTGAGTTGATAAATTATGTTATCGAATATCTCTAATAGTTACTTGTTTAGCTAATGCTTGAGCAGTGTTCTTAAGCGAGTGTTTTGTCTCTTAAAGCGAGAAGCTAAGCTAACCTGTAGGACAAATTTCTCTTTTATGCTCTATTTTTTCATAAGCTAAACTATAACCCTTGAGTAGTGTTCATAAAAGCGAGCGTTTGTCACTTAAAGCGAGAAGCTAAGCTAACCGTTAGCACTAAGTTATGTGTTATGCTCTATTTTTTTCATATTCCAAAATTTTCCTTGTTTTCAGCATCTGTCTCTATTTTGCACTGCTCTAAATAACGTTTTTTCTGTTTCTCGCTCTGCAATGTACTACTCTTGAGAAAGTCATGTTAGGTGTTTTCGATAAGTTTTGGTATTAATTTGAACTAAACCATCAAGTTGAGTGAGTAAATACCATTCTGGTTATGTTGTGCTAATCCAAAATTGATGTTGTGTTATTTTTACTTTGGTTTATCATTTTCCTTTATACTCATTTACTCATGAATTCCTCAGATTGTTTATTGGTTTTTGAATTGCATTTTGTAGATTTTTTTTTATCACAAATGACCTGTAGAAAGCAGGTTGTTCTATAGTTTTGATATAAGAAACAGTTAATCTAGATTACTTACTTTTTGTAGTTGTTAGATTACTTTTTGTGTGTGTTTTGATATTAAACATGGAAGAAACTATAAATATGTAAAGGTATAACGATAGTTAAGTTCGCGTTCTCTATATAAACAATCCATTCTGTTTCATTTAGACATGTTCCATCTGAATATTCATTAGTTTGGGCTCTCATTCTTTGGTAACTTAAGTCAATATCAGATTAAAATTGGTTAGTTTAACATATCTTGAGGGTCAGTCAATTTCCTATTATGCTTTAATTGCTTTAACTCTTTTGATGAAGTATTTGCCCTGCTGTCTGTTAGTAGGCATATTCATTCTATGGAGCTGCAATGAAAAGAGTACTAAATCCCACCATCATGATATCATGCTTTATAGGTGTCACATTTTTTGCGTCATCTTCCAAAGAATTGAACCTCGAATTGAACCCCCTATTTTCCTACTGCTTAGAAGAATTTGTCACCATAATTTGTTGTCTCTCAATAGTTGCTGATTTTCTTATTTGTTCATGATGATAAAAAACTCACTATTGCTCTGTTGTTAGAAACTGCAAAACTTTGAAAGCTTTTAAGCACTTAAATCTCTTCTGTTTTCAACTTACCAAGTTTCCCAGTTATAACCATGTGCTTTTCTGCATCATGCTTCTCACTTTGGTCAAGCGAGCCCTTATCCCTTTCTTCATTTCTCGCTTTGAAAAACACTACTCTAGAGGAGGTTCCGTTGTGTAGTTTTAAAGTGTTTAGATAGTTCTGGTAGTAATTTGAATAAAATGATCAAGTAGAGTGAGTTAATACCATTTCGGTGACGTTGTGCTACTCTAGAACTGAGTTGTTGTCAATCAGCTTGTTCACTTAAATTGTGAGTTGAATAAAGTTATTTCACCGTCAAGCTAACAATATTCTATTTTTATCGTCAACCTAATATTATTCAGATAAATCAGAAGCTCTATATACCTAAACTGTCAAAAGCTAAAATCTGTAAATTTAAGATACAAAATTAGATTTAGTTTCTGTAACTTCTCTTCCAACATGAATAACTAAAATCTATAAATTGAAGATGCAAAATCAGATTTAGTTCATGTAATTCCTCTTTCAACATGAATAACTTAAGCAACCATTCTTAGAATATTCTGAATTGTGCAAGCTTTGCCTTGAAATATTGGTTAGTTCCTTTCTAACTTATGTGGTAGATACAATATCCTTGGATGATGATTCTGCCAAAGAAATTATAAGATTTCTTTTTTCTTTTTATTTCTTTATCAGGAAATAGTTAGAAAAAAAACTTAAAGGCAAATAAATGAATTCAAAACTAGATTTAATAAGTATTCTTTGGCCAGGACATGGCAAACGAAAAGATAATCAATAGTGAGGAACCTACTGACCAACCTCCTCTCCGTGTTGTTTGGAAAGGTGATGTGTATTCCCAAATGTTGGGAAATGAAAGAAGTGGATATGTTTGTGGTTTAGGACTTGGTCCCACTCCTTCTGTTCTATGGGGTAGCAGATCTTCCTTTGAAAATATTGATCAAGAGGATTCATCTAATGAAGTTGTACAGCGGCAAGAACATGAGATTACTGAATTAAAGGCAAAACAAAATGAAGAAATGAATCTGATGAAGCAAAATTTGGATAATATGCAATCAGAATTACTTCACATGAGACAATTGATACACAAATATGCTCCTAATGAATGCATGCCTCAAAATATCAATGGTACGTCAAGTGGACAGGTAACTCGATAACATAAATTTTAGACATTTTTATAAAATTTAATCGTAATAAGAATATATTTTAATTAATGTGTTAATATTTATCAGGTCCCCGATGTTAATAGTGACCATGGACATATACCACAAACAACAGGTATTACTCAACTTTATCCTCACCGTATGCATCTGTTTAAATATATTTATATGCATTAGTATTATAATAAGAAAGTAGTTCACGACAAAAAATGGGCAGAATTTTGTTATTTGAGAGGGATTAGCTATCTTTGTCATCTGTTATCCCTGAATTCAATTATAGTGTACTGATTTTAGTACATAATTATATATTTGTGTACTGTTGTTCCTGATTATTAGGTTTTCAATAGCTTATTAGGTTTTGTTTTATAGCTGAGTATTAGTTATTTGATTGCTTGAACAATCCTTTCTCACCTCATACCTACTCTCTTTGTACTAGATTATCGGCTAAGCTTTGATGCCATTAAACTTCGTTTTGAACATTCCAAATATGGTATATAGTTGCTGCAAACATTGTCCATAAGAAAGCTCGGCTATATTCATAATTTCTTGAGTTTCTATCCTCTATATTGTCCACTAGATGTAGGCTGGGATGCTACCTCAACCATTTTTTATGCCTCATCATGTCTCCTGGAACATGCTAACATTTTAGCAGTCTTCTTGGGCATTTTCCATATCAAACTTTTTGATAATCTGCAAGAGTTATTACAATCTGCAGTCTATCATCTTGCTTAGGGGTTTATTGACAAATCTGAGATTTTCCCTGATTCACATAAAGACTAACAATAAAGAACTTCTTCAAAGACAAAAGGATTCAGCTTCATGTGTCTAACATGTTCCACTTTAGCATCACAGAAAATCAAAGATAGAAGGAACCAACCTAGGATGTATAATTTCAGGCTACTCTTCTCATTGTTCAGCACCCTACAACCTTTCAAATGTCACCTGATTGTAGTGTATTAGAATAAAAAGAATCCACCTTATTCATTTGCTTCCAAACCTTATGTCCTTCAAGATTTTTAAAAGGAAGTCCTAATTAATACAGTGAAAAAGTCTTTTCAATGTCTAATTCACAGATGTCCTCAATAACATGTTGGTTCATATTGGCACAGAAAATATTTGAATTAGAGACATTACTTGTCAACACATGAAGCTAACGAGAATGTTTTCAGCCCTCTTAACATGAGCATCACTAGTTCTAGTTCTCCTGTTTGAAATACTAACATGTCATATGCAAAACACAAATGATTTAAATTGAGGTTCTTATCCAGATTTAGTGAACTTTGGGCATGAACGACATGAAATAGTTTAGTAATCTTGATTCAACATGCCATGCTTTTATAAAGACATGAAAAAACTTTGTATTAGAATCTCCACAAGAGATCCAAGTGGCATTTTGAAATTTTTTGTATGATATGATATAATTCCTATCTCATGTTGTTTTTATCAATTAGATTTCATCTTTTGACACATTTATTTTATTATTTCAGGTCATATGTTCGGAAATTTTGGGATTGGTCTATATAATGATATTAGTTATTTTGTACTTTTTAAGTTTTGATACTACAGTTTTGATTAATGCTTCTTTTTTGTTTAGATTTGATGAGATATATTATGTTTTATGAATNTAATTCCTATCTCATGTTGTTTTTATCAATTAGATTTCATCTTTTGACACATTTATTTTATTATTTCAGGTCATACAGTATGATGTTCGGAAATTTTGGGATTGGTCTATATAATGATATTAGTTATTTTGTTCAAATAATATAAGTGTACTTTTTAAGTTTTGATACTACAGGTTTGATTAATACTTCTTTTTTGTTTAGACTTGATGAGATATATTATGTTTTATGAATTATAAATATGTTTTTTAGTATTTGACAAACCTCGTTCGCTCCAATAGGCTCTCTTTTGATTACAATATTGTTGAATTTACTAATTATAAACTTCCAAGTAGAATTGTCAATTCGATAATTTTATGACTGGATGTAGTCATTATTGATGGTGGCTTACCAATCGGTTGTTAAAGTTTTTGACTTTTAGCGTTGCTAAGTGAATTTACTAGCCATAAAAATTGGACACTAAATGGGGGAAATTAAGATGTTTTCGAAAGGATATTATAGCCTTTATAATTGATAGCATCCAAGGAAGCTCTACTCCATTGAAGGACAAGGATGAAGCTTTAGAAACTCCAAGGAGGCCCATAACAAGATCTCAAACCAAGGAGTTCAATGATAAGCTCAATGGGCTTCAATCGCTGATCCAAATGTGTCTTATTGGGGAAGAAGAGCTCAAGCCCAAGGGAGCGCTGACCAGACTGCGCTACACCTCGTCTCACCACCCCGAAGCATATAGATCCACCCGATCGATGAACACTCAAACCGAACTCGCCCATCCTTTTGGAGGGATGCGAGAACCAATCCGAGTAATCAACCGTTTTTTTTTAATCTTCCTCAAGCACCCCAACCCTACCGCCAAAATGCCGTCCGAAATTGTCCAAATGCTACAATTATTTTGTGGCCCAAATTCAAGCCCAAGATGAGGAATTTTAAGGGCCAATTTCGTGCAAATAAGGTCAAGAAGAGTCCAAGAATCAGCCACAACAAGAGTTGTTTTCTGCCCAAGTTTTGAGAGAAGACTAGTCAAACTTTCCAAGATTGTCAAGATTCTTTTCCTAGTTGGGATTTACCTTATTTATTTATTTATTTATATATAGGTTATTAATATTTTCCTTAGTCTATTTATGGTCTCCTAAGTACCATTTAATGCTTTCCTAGAAGTACTAAATTTGTTCCTAGTTAGGTTACTTTATTTCCTTTCTACAGTAGGATTCTTTGTAACTGTCTTTCCAGGGTTCCTTGGACGTTTTTTCCCCTTCTCCTATATATAGGAGTCCTTTTCATTCATTAAAGACAATTTAGATTGATATTAATAATATTGGAGTGAGTTCTTTGAACCTTTGTGACTTGTTCTTTGAGAATTTATCTTTAAACCTTTACTAGTTTCATAGTTTAAGGTATAAAGTAACTTTCTCTTGTGATATCTTTGGTTTCTTTTTGGTATTCTTTAGAAGGTGATTAGTTTCTACATACTAATTATTGTCTTTAGTTACTCATAAAGCGGTCAAGATCCAAATCTATCGTTTCGATTCGTTTTCTCAAGTAAAGACGTTAGATTTCTTCCATAAATCTATACGTTGTTACTTGGATCATTTCAAGGCCTTAGAAAATCTAATTCTTGGAAATTTGTGGATCTTTCCTTCGAATTTCCCATATCTTTAGTTAGTTTTTTTGTTTCTTTTCTTTGTACTTCCGCATTCTAATATTCAATTCTCTATTTGTGATCTCCCTTAACCTTGCTGTTATCAATAATTGCCATTAAACTTTTGTCGTTAAAGATATGAATCTTTTAGCGAAAATATTATTGAATTTACCAGCTATAAAAATAGACTCTACATGAACATGATGTCACGCCTCAGATTTGATTAAGACGGACAGGCACTCGATGTTTATATGGCCTGGGAGAACCAACTTACAACCTGCACTTATCATACATTTAACTATGATAACTATGAAGCTATGACAAGCTTATATGCCCTGTAGTGATAAAAGACCGACATAGACAGGCCCAAAACTTATGTACAACACTTGGCCGTGGAGGCCACAATTGTTAAGAGACAAGACACAACCAAACTTTATACATTAGTCTACAAAGCCTCTGCAAGATAGACAACCTTAGTTTAGGTCGGGACAAGGCCCTGCCTTACCCTTAACTACTATACGGTAACAAAATAGATGCCAAAGACTCGATTAAGCCCCAAATCAACTTGGAGCTCACCAATAGCGAGTACTAAGATTGCCCTTCTTAAGAATCTCATCACCGCCTTCATGGGTGACACTTTAAGAAGATCTTTCTCACCGGTTTGAAATGTCATGTCTCTTACCTTATGGTCTGCATTTTTTTTTGTCGACTTTGAGCTGCTAGGAGCTTAGCTTGGATGCTTCTTACCTTATCATGAGCATCCTTCACCAAGTCAACCCCCAAAGGTTTCACATCTTTAGTCTCAAATCATCCTATGGGTGATATTCGTCCTCTCCCATAGAGTGCTTCAAATGGTGTCATATCAATGCTGGAGTGGTAACTGTTATCATAGGAGAACTTACACAATGGTAGGAACTTATCCCAATTTCCTCCAAAGTCGATCACACATGCCCTCAACATGTCCTCTAGCACTTGAATAGTCCTCTCTGACTGTCCGTCCGTTTGGGGATAGAAGGCGGCACTAAAGGTGAGTTGATAGCCCAACTCATCATGAAATTTCTTCCAAAACTTGGATCTGAACTGCATACCATAGTCTGAAATGATAGAAAGGGGCACCCCGTGCAGCCTCACTATCTCTTTCACATAAACATTAGCCAACTACTGAGCATTATAGACTATTCTGACTGGAATAAAATGGGCTGACTTAGTCAATTTGTCAACCACTACCCAAATAGAATTAAACTTCCCCAAAGTCTTGGGGAGACCAACCACGAAATCCATGGCTATACTTTCCCACTTCCATTTCGAAATTGGCATTCTTTGAAGGAAACCTGCAAGCCTTTGATGCTCATATTTTACTTGTTGGCAGTTTTGGCACTTAGCCACAAACTCAGCTATGTCTTTCTTCATGCCAGGACACCAATAAAGTTTCTTCAAATCTGGGTACATCTTGGTCACACCCGGATGAATGATACACCGTGAACCATGGGATTCTGTTAACAATTTCTGAATCAAGTCATCCACTCGAGGAACACAAATTCTTTCTTTAAAACTAAGCATACCTTCCGCATCAAGAACCATATCTTGTGCTTTACCAGACACTATCTTCTTTCTAAGCTCATTCAAATTCTCATCCACAAATTGTTTGTCCTTGATCTCCTCAATGAAGGTGGCCCTAACCTCAATGCTCGTTAACACCCTACCTCTTTCTTAGATGCCCAAGTGCATGAACTTAGACTCCAAAGTTTGAATTTCCTTAGCCAAAGGTCACTTGGATACACCCAATCAAGCTAGACTACCCATACTCACCGCCTTCCAGCTCAATGTGTCTGCCACCACGTTAGCCTTACCGGGATTATACTGGATGGTCATATCATAATCCTTGAGTAACTCCATCCACCTTCATTGTCTCAGATTTGGATCCTTTTGAGTGAATCATGTTGTAGGCTATGGTGATCAGTAAATACTTTACCCTTGACACCATAAAGATACTTCCGCCAGATCTTAAGAGCAAACACTACCGATGCCAACTCTAAATCATGTGTCGGGTAGTTTCGCTCATGTACTTTCAACTACCACGATACATAAGCTATGACACTATTATCCTGCATCAACACAACACTCAAACCGGAATGTGAAGCATCACCATAAACAATAAAATCTTTACCTTCCACCGGTAGTGCCAAAATATATGTTATGGTCAGAAGAGTCTTGAGCTTTTGAAAGCTCTCTTCATACTTGTTAGTCCACTCAAAAGGTACCTCCTTTTTGTTCAACCTTGTCAGATGTGTGGCAATGGAAGTAAAGTTCTTCACAAATCAATGATAGTAGCTAGAGAGCCCCCACAAAACTCAATTTCAATCACACAACTAGGTCGGACCAATTCTTAATCGCTTTAATCTTTTGGGGATCTACCATTACCCCTTCCCTTGAAACTACATCCCCCAAAAAGGCAACTGAAGTCAATCGAAACATACACTTGGAAAATTTAGCATATAACTTTTATCTCCCAAGAATACCCAAAACTATACGAAGATGGCCAGCATGTTCTTCTCACTTTTCGAATACACCAAACTGTCACCAATGAACACAATAACAAACGAATCCATAAATGGTTTGAACACACCGTTCATCAGACTCAAGAAAGGTTCAGGCGCATTTGTCAACCCAAACAACATCACTAGAAACTCGTAGTCCCCATAACGGGTCCTGAAAGCCATTTTTGGTATATCCTCAAGCCTAATCTTTAACTGATGATAACAGACCTTATATCAATCTTAGAGAAAACTGATACCCCCTGCAATTGATCAAAAAGATCATCTATTTGAGGCAGAGTATACTTGTTCTGAATGGTGACCCATTCAATTGGCGATAGTCTATGGACATCCTCATACTACCATCCTATTTCGTAACTAACAAGACAGGAGCACCCTACAGGGAAGCACTAGGACGGATGAAACCTTTATCAAGAAGTTCCTGAATTTGATCTTTAAGCTATCTCAACTCAGTTAGTGCCATGCGATAAAGAGGGATGGAAATGGGGCGAGTGCCCAGTTACATGTCAATGCATAAATCTACATGTCTATCTGGAGGCATACCATGCAAATATGTAGGAAACACGTCTCTAAATTCTGACACCACTGGAATAGACTCAATGGAATGAGACTCGACGTCCACATCCCGAATATGGGCCAAATATACCAAGCAACCCTACCCTACCAGTTTCCTACCTCGAATGAAGGATATGACCTTAGTTTGCTTTAGCTTGTACACCCCTTCCCACTCTGACTTTTTCCTACTCGGGATCTCTAGAGTCACAGACTTAGTATTACAATTAAGCACATCATAATAGGGGGACAATCAAGTCATTTCTAAGATTATATCGAAGTCAGTCATATAAAAAATAACCAAATCTGCCCTAGTGTGAAAACCCCTAAACAAGATAGGACAAGCACGATAGACATGGGTGACTATGACACACTCTCTAACTGGGGTAGAAACATGGGTGGGGGCATCAAGTACATCACAAATCATATCAAATATCAAGGCAAACTGAACTGACACATATGAATAAGTAAAATTCGGATCAAACAAAATAGTACCATCCAGTCACATACAAGAAAAGTATTTGTGATCACTACGTCAGAAGACTCTACATCGCTTTTGCCCGGAAAGGCATAACAGTGAGCACTGTCATCTTGATGGGCAACCTCCTTGCCTGGCTGCACTACTCCCCTACCTACATTACCATTTCCTCGACCTCGCTGATTTCCTCTTCGCCCACCTTGTGGGCGCCTTCTACCTTTATTACCATTGCCCGCGGGTACCACTGCTCTAGTCTGCTGCTACGCAGGGTCAAATATGTGCAGGTGGGGACAATCTCTCCTCATATGCCCAGGTCTCCCACAATTAAAACAAGTGAGATCAAAAGACTGCCTACTTCCCGCCGAAGGTGCGGCTCCCTGGCAATCCTAAATAACATTCTGATGTAGAGTTCCCGAGTAACTACCTGTAGAAGGGGGCATAATGGACTGGATTGGGTAGGCTGCAAGTGTCGGCCTCCATGAACCTCCAGAGTAGTAACCTTGAAAGTTACATGTGCTCTTAGATTTCTTAGCCAATGCCTTGGCATGCCCGTCACACCTAACTCCTTCCACTTTCTTCACAAAATTTGTCACCTCATTAAAACTTTTCCCTGCTGAGGTCATGTAAATAGACAATACCTGTAACTCGGAGTTCAGTCCCTTGACGAATAGACGAATCCTCTCTTCTTCGGTAATCACCAATTGCGTAGCATATTTAGACAAAGAATGGAACTTAGCCTCTTAGCCACAGACATACCACCTTGCTCCAAAGCCATAAAATCATCCTTCTTCCGTTCTCTCCAAGTCCGAAGAACATACTTTTCTAGAAATAGAGCATGAAACTATATCCAAGTGAGTAGGGGTAAAACTAACGATTTGCATTCAATATAGGCCCTCCACCACTGCTTAGCCTCACCCTGAAGCTGGAAGTTCATGAACTCTACCCCATGTTGGTGTACAATACCCAACTTGTGTAGCATCTCATAACAATCCAAGACGAATTCATAGGAGTCCTCACTCTTATATCCATGAAACAGAGTCGACATAAACTTCAGAAACTTAGTCAACATCTCATGCTCATTACCAGTCATAAGGGGACCCAACAAAGGATGTGTCACGCCTCAGAGTCGACACAATTGTTAAGAGACAAGACACAACCAAACTTTATACATTAGTCTACAAAGCCTCTACAAGATAGACAACCTTAGTTTAGGTCGGGACAAGGCCCTGCCTTACCCTTAACTACTATACGGTAACAAAATAGATGCCAAAGACTCGATTAAGCCCTGAATCAACTTGGAGCTCACCAATAGCAGCTGAATGTCCTGTACTCCTACTGGGGAGGTCTACTAGCTGGAGTACCTGTGGCTGCGGCATGAAATGCAGCGTCCCCCGAGAGGGACGTCAGTACGAAGAATGTACTGAATATGTAAGGCAATAACATATGTAAACAAGAGCTCAATTGAAATCAAGTATCAATATGTAAATGCATAGATCAGATTAAAGACCACCCTTGTTGCTGTTGTGGAATCATGTACATTATATTATTTTCTGTAATTTTCTTTACATTGCGATCTTTGTAAAGCATGTGATACACATAACCAACTGATCAGTGGTAAAAGAGGATGACCCATGCTAAGCATTTTAACCCCTGAGATGTTGTCCTCAAATATATAAATTTGGGATCGACCCATGCTAGGCTTTAGCCCCTGGGCTGCCACCCTTACACATATACCGCTTTATATAGTTTCTTTAATCTTTGAGATTGTTATTTTGGTGGTCATAATTATTTTTGAGCATCAGAACTGTGGATCAGTAGTAGGAAACATGTGAATATGCACTTAGGGCAGTAACAATAACACAAGATGGAAATGTAACACTAATGAATTACATAAGAGCTCAAATGACTCAATGGACCTCATTTGATTGACAGGAGGAATCACAAAGCTACTGTTGAAATTACCCTTTTCTCATACCAATACTTGGAAAAGTAAAGATGCACATATATTGAAGCAATTCGACACACTAAGGAGAGGGGAAATATTGTTAGCTGTGTTTGGGATTGTACGCTGCCACTATGTGTCTTTTACTTGAAAGAGCACTTAGGAAGCTCACTTGTTGGTAGTGACACAAGCAGAGTTCATGCCAAAGAATATAGAATCGAATAGTCTTACATACCTTGTTGTACCACTCAGATAGTACAACAAATTAACCTCATTCCTTTCCGATTATTAATCTATAATGAAATAAGTAACACAACTAATATTAATAGCTAACCAATAGATTGGGCTACTTGAACTTGGCAAACAGTAATTAGGCAGCAAACCCATACTTATCAAATCGATGGTATGCATTCCACCCCTTCTCCTTTAATAACGTCATATACAATACGACTTTCTAATAAGGTCCCCTGAAACTCCTCGGGCTTTATAACATATGCAAAACAGTATACAAAGGGGTTGTAGGCAGCAAGCTCACGCAACGCCCAATTAGATGGTACGTTACTGCACCCTTTACCGTTTTATCCTTTAACAAGTTCTCATGACTTCTGCACATGCCTCCTTATGTTACTATACACAAATCAGTTTCTAAACATCAGAATGTGGCAGTAGCAATATGAACTCACAGTTTCCGATCACTGTCCCTTGAGCATCCAATTAACATTACTACATTTAAAATGCTCAAATGGGCTAACAATTGAGTTAAAGGGGACTCCCCTCCATGGCTGTCCCAACATGCACAATCAACCAGAACATTCCCCAATCTCACACCATGTAAAAGGAACAATTCTCAGCTCATTAACACATACCAACTCCCCTAACCGATTCAAGCACAAAAGAGGGATGAAAATTTCAGTAACTCACCTTGATGGACAGCAACCTCACTTGCTATATTCAAGGTTTAGGTTGTCTTTTCCAAATTATCTTAAGGTGAAATCAGTTCCTCCTCTTGAATTTCTTAAGATGGGAGATGTTACACCAACTTGTACTTGAAAAATAAAGTGTTTTCTCAGATTTTTAATGGTGAACTTGCAGGCCAGCACTTTGGAGCTTCTAGGGTTTCTTTTTGGGAGTAAATTGCTGTAGAACAAGTGAGAGATATATGAAATGAATTTCATTCTTTTAAGGGTCCTTTATGGACGTTTTTACATTAAGAAATATGTAGAAATATCTAGTCCCTCACTTTAAGTAAGCAGGTACATAACTCCCTTAATTTTTGCCACAAGTTCTTTAAGTAGCTGCATCACCTAGTTGCCCTTCTCTTTTAAAATGCAGTCCACATATTTCCTAAGTAGGTGCATCACCTTCTTACCACTTATTTAAGTAGGTCAGCAGTTAATCACAATATAATAAGCACACATATTCAGGAAGCCATTCAGTTATCATTTTAGGAGCAATGTACAATTCCACATTCTCAATAGCAATAGATATAACAACACAATGGTCCTCTCATGGAACCCATACTCAACTGTAAGTGTTCCAGAGCACGACACTCGATCCAAATTAGTGTTTCGGATCGTGACACTCGATCTAATATATATGTCGGAACATGACACCCGATTCAATGTATGTATTCACATGACACCCGATCCAATCATCACCATCACATCCATAATGTACAATACTCAAGTCATATAGTCAAGTACACAAGTTCATGGCAAGTATTGTTCATAATCATTTCATTGTGTTTGTTTCCATATTTTATCGGATTCGCATACATGCATGCATACAATATAACATGATATCCACATACATCACACAAACATGAAATCAAACCATCACCTACCTCAAATCAAGCTTGAATCCTCCTTTTCCCGTTCCAAATATTGTCCGCTTTTTCTAGGTCTACAAAAAAGTAATATAACAGAATGATCAATAAATTAAGGTTTAATTACCCGGATTATAACAAACCCAATAACCCAAGACCAAAACCATGATCCCAATACCCAATTTAAGGCTTTTTCCACCACTAACTCCAGATCAAAACCTTCACCCAATAATAATTATCCAAGAATCTAAGTTCTACGGATCAAAAAATGGATTAGGGTAGTAAAATCCTTACCTTTAGTGCTAGAAGAGGTGGAAAACCTTCAAGAAATAGCCTTGGGTCGTCTCTTAGCTCTCAAGAATAAAACTTGCAGAAAATAATGTTCTGGGGTTTAATTCTGACTTAAGTCGCGACTAGGCCGCTACGGCGGACCCCATCCGACCACAATGGCCCTGCCTTGGTGGCTTGCACAGAGATGGAACGTCGAAATTAGAGTTTCAAACCCCCATTTCACAACACACCTTCAACCCATCACATTCAAAAACTACCCGTTCACACTAAGATCAATTTTGGGAGTTATGCTCAAGCGAATTTGATTATGTAAAGCCGTACAGGATCCTTAACGTCTTGGCTATCCACTCATGTAATCAAATTCATAATTAAATATCTCCTCATTCATTACCATATTTTCTTAGACCTCACTTACTCTGATTTAATCCAAATCTAGACTAGGCTAGGAATTTCCAAGTTACTACTCAAAAGTTTTCTGGCCCCAATTCTTTCACCATTGGCTTTTCCCTAACAATGGAAATCAAGTCGTTACATTAGCACATAGTATACGTCAGTACTTGGAATGTACTGAGCATGAAAGATATAGATATGTTAAGCTGGATAAAGTATATAAGCTGAAAAATGCATAACTGCGCAATTATATAATCTGAACAAGGATATAAATATGTACTGAAATATAACTGAAAGATAAACTGAATGCAATGACCAAGTATTAATCATGAAGATAACATGTTGAATTGTATACTGAAGTAACTACTAAACCTGGTCAATGCACTACGAGTCTGACTGTGGGAGCTACTATTAACCGACATAAACCACGTGAGCTAAAAGTAGAGTCCGATTTGTATGCCCTATCGAGAGGACCCAATATACCTTACCAAGGGTATAAAGGCATGAATGTGGCTTGATCACTAAAACTGATGCCCAATAGAGAGGACTTTTGAACCTACGTTGGCACGTAATTTTGGGACTATGAGGGTACGTTGAACCCTAGTCCAACTCGATGCTAAGTCTACTCCCAACTAAATACATATGAAGCTAAAATACACTGAATACTGAATAGATCAATATACTTTCATGCTAACCGAGAATGAAATATTTATATACTGAGAATGTGACATTCAAAATCTGGATTATGATTTTCTATTTAACTGACCTAAGAGAATTTACACAGCATAGGATTATGAGTTTTATACAAGAAATTAAGCAACGTTTCCAAGAAAATATGTTATTTAGACTATGGATGCTATAGCAGCTGAAATCACCACAATTACCGAGATTTTACAAACCCTAGGTCTAAAAAAATTATGTAAAATCAAGAAACTGATTGAATTCAAGGGACCTAGTGGACGAAAGGAACCTGCTAGTGAAATTTCACATACCTGGTGATGAAATCTATGGAGAAACATTTGGATTTCGAGGGTGAACTTTAAAGAATGCTTCTGCCTGTTCTTGGAAAAGTTGGTCACCTCGTTCTCTTCTTTTCACTCTAGGTTGGATGAATTTTGGAGAATGAGGGTTATGTGTATGCATGACTAGGTTATTAGGCTTTGACTGAGTAAAACAATGTAGTTTAGGCATCAAACAACGTAGTTTAAGTTCCCCCATGCATAGGGAAAGGACAAAAATGACCCTAACTTGAAATCTAGCGAAGGCCATCTACTACGGGATTGACGAGCCGTCGTTTGAACTACTGTCCATCGATTGGGGTCGTGGTTCATGGTCTGCCCGATAGGGATTCACTAAAATGAGCATTACTTTTCACTCCTAGCTTGGATTTTGGTGAACTCGTTGGCGTTGGAAAGAGGATTCAATTATATTTAATAATATAGGTCATGGGTCACCTAATTTATTTTGTTCTAAAAGATATACCATTTGAATTTGACCCAACAACCTTTTTCTTATAAATAGTTGTTGACCCTCACCTACGGCCAGACCTACGATCAATAGGTCCAAACACGGACCGTACTTGTCGGCCGTGGGTGGGATCAGAGACCACTGAGTCTTGTCCCCAATGATGGACCCCACCCACAGTACGTGGGTCTATCAACAGACCATGGACCACAACCGTAGGTCTTATCTTTTGATCTTGAAATTTCCCTTAGTTTGGGACTCAACAAGGGGACCCCACCTACGTTTGTCGTCTGACACACGATCCGTCGGTGGCTTCCATTCGTTTTGACACCAGATTCTCAAAAGCTGCATTTTTCCATCTTCTCGAATCAGAGGTGTTACAATATTTCCCCCTTGGGAACATTCGTCCTCGAATGAAGTCTAAACAAGCTAAGTATGGAGGGAAGGAGGTGAAATCCCTACCACTAAGTGCTAGAAACTAATATCTAACTGAACTGAGTTCCAAGAATATGTAAATATGCTGAAATGTAGGAATAACTGATGGAACAAGATACTGAGACTGAATTACTCAAGAGTAAATTGAGAGACTGGAGAGGAACTAGTACCTCAAGCTGAAACAGAATCAGAAGGAAAGGGGTGAGGATACTTGGCCATCATGGCTTCTAGGTACTGACTCCTCCACAAAGCCTTCACTGCAGCAACTTCTTCAACAGGGAAATGTGAAAGACTGGATGAATCGCTGCTAGTTTTGCTCGCAACTCTAACTCATAAGACACATTACCAACCCTTTTCAAGATTTAATAAGGACCTACATATCTAGGACATATCTTCCCTTTCTTGCCAAATCTCATCACCCCGTTCATAGGTGAAACCTTCTGGAAAATCCAATCATCGATTTTGAACTCTACGTCCCTTCTCCTCATATCTATATAGGACTTCTGACGACTCTGGGTTGTATTTAGTCTATCTCTGATGAGCTGAACTTTCTCCATAGCCTCATGAACCGAATTTGGCCCAATCAAGGTTGCATCTACGCCCACATAGTGCCTTAAACGGGGTCATCTGGATACTAGAATGGAAGCTATTATTATAGGTGAACTCTATAAGAGGTAGGTTATCATCCCAACAACCCTTGAAATCAATCACGTAAGCTCTTAACATGTCCTATAACATCTGAATGGTATACTTTGCGTGACCATCCATCTGTGGATGAAATGTTGTATTGAGATTTACCTGAGTACTAAGACCTTTCTGAAACGATATCCAAAAATGAGAGGTAAACTGAGGACCTCTATCTGAGATGATAGATAAGAGAATCCCACTCAACCTGACTATCTCATTGATGTAGAGTTTGGCATAGTCCTTCACTAAATCTGTAGTCTTGACAGCCAAGCAGTGAGCGGACTTAGTGACTCTATCCACTATCACCCAAATGGAGTCATGTTGTCTGCGCGTACGAGGTAAAACCGTAATGAAATTAATGTTCATCACTTCCCACTTTCATGTAGGAATGTTAATCTCTTGAGTCATACCTCATGGATTTTGATGTTCAACCTTCACATGTTGACAATTAGGACACTTAGCCACAAAGTCTGCTTCGTCCCTCTTCATGTCGTTCCACCAAATGACTTCACGTAGATCACGATACACCTTAGTGGCTCTTGGATGAATAGAATATCTAGAATTATGAGCTTCTATAGGGATGTGCTACCTCAATTCACCCACATTAGGAACACATAAGTGACTCTGGTAATGAAGCACACCCTCTCCCCCCTTGGGAGAAAACCTCGGTTTTTGCTGATGAACTGCACCTTTCAACTGAAGTAATATAGGATCACTGTCCTGTTTTTCATTAACCTCTGCTCCCAATGACGATTCCAATCCATTCTGAACTATCACACCACCATTTGATGTGACCATAAGTCAAAATCCTAAACAAGCAAGCCGGTGAACATCTTTGGCTAACTCTTTCTTTTCTTCATCAACATGTGCTACACTACCCAAAGCACATGTTGTACTTACATGTTTTTACTCTTGTAAATTTAATTGCTGTATAATTAGTTACCTGATATTACTTTAACTAAGCATATTGTAAATGAAATGCAATAAAATAATACGAACTTGGGGTTATTTCTCTAAGACCCACTAGGGGTTAGGATTTTTCAAGCATATTAATATTCTAAAACGTTATTATGTCATTGTTTTCCTTACATCATCCATGTATTATTATTTTTTGTTCTTGTCTATATCACCCTTCATTATTATGCATTAAAAATAGTGGACTAGGTGTTTAAACCATAAGCACGACACTACTTTTTATCTTTAAAAAGCCAAGCTGAACCAAGTATAATTTGTTAAAAATTTAATAAAGATCAAAGTGATCGCCTTTAGAAGAATCACAATTACCTAATAGTACACTTAGGACGATTTTGAACCTACTCTGAACTCAAGGGATAATCTTATAATTTTCTTCACTATGACTCATGAAAAACTAATGATTAAACCACCACATATTAATTCAATATTAATGCAAAGGGTTAGAATTAACCAAGTTCAGTCATGAATATTTGGTACTACATATTAGTCATTTTCTGGTCTGTATCTTTATCAAATTAAAAGTCAAACTCATATCACTTGTTCTAAAACAAGAGCCGCATAAAATTGACAAATACTTTAATCAAAAAGAAAATACCTTTGTTAATACAAAAAAACGTGAAAATTGAAGAACAAAGGAAGTATACAAAAGGAAATATGTTTTTCTCTAAAGATGAAAACTTTAGTAAAATAGTGTTGAGCGTGTTTTCGTTTAGAAAATTTCACAACTATGTACTCTCCTCGTTTCACAAAGAATGGCCTAGTTTGACTTGGCAGGGAGTTTAAGAAAATAAAGAAGACTTCTGAATCTTGTGGTCATAAATTAAAGTTATGTCAAATGTACAAAATTGTCCTTTAATCTTGTGGTCTTAAACATGTCAGTGGAAAGCTGAAATTAAAATGTTATCAAAGAAAGAAAGAGGTCATTCATTTTTAAACAGACTATAAAGGAAAAAAGATCATTCTTTTTTAAACAGGAGGGAGTACTATTTATTTATTAATTATATTTATATTTTTAAGAAATTAGATTCTATAATTATTCAATTTCTCTAGAATATCACCTATTTCTTTTTTCTAAATCTCGCTTACCTCTCTCCTTTTTTTTCCAATTTTACTTGTATGTCTCTCTCCATCTCTTGCTTGCCCCTCTCCCCTCTCTCATTCTCTTTCTCTCTCTTGCCTCTCTTTGCGGACGAATTCAGAAATCAAGTGCAAAATTTCAAAAATCTAATAATGTTTGTGCAGATTCTAGTAATTTATTAAAAAAACAAACGGTTTCTTAAGATTAGCAGTTAGCCGCTGAATTCGTTATCAATCATGATTACAAAAAGAGGTTGTTGTCTGCCACAATGTAACGCCTTGGTGTCCCTGTTTCACACATCCCCTCACCTTCCTTCTCTTGCTTTCTTTGTTCTCTAGAACTATGAATTAAAAATAATAATTAATTAAGACAATTGGCATATATATGATAATAAAAATAAATACATTATGACATGATCTTAGGTGTATTTATATGCCTAGAAACCTAATAATGCTCGCATTTAAGCCAAGTTTGGAATCAATTTGTGTTGACTTATAGTCGTCTCGAGTCTTTTGATGGTATATATGTTAACCAACATGATTAGTTGTGTAGGTGAGCTTAAATGGAGAAACGAGCACTGAAATGGGTATCAGGAATCACAAGAGGAAACAAGTGAAAAGAAGCAAAAAGAAGAATAAGAAAAAAGCACAAGTTAAAGTCCTATCCTCTCCGTGTCGCGGGGAAAAATTGATTCTTGAAGGCAAAAGTTATAAAATGGGACAGAACACTCTGTATCCTCTCCACGTCGCGGAGAGGGATTTTTTAATTTGTCCGTGAAATTCAGTTTGAGGTAGAACAGTCTGTGTCAAGGCCGCGTCGTGGAGAAGAGAAATTATTCTCAAACTTAAATTCATCAGGCCCTTCGCGTCGCGCCCCTATATGCCAGATTTGGCCATTTAGATTTTAGTATAAATAGGTTCATATTTTATTTTATTAGATGATTCTTTTTCTGGGTTTTGAAGAACGACAATTTGGAGAGCTATTTCATTATTTTTTAGGGTTCTTTCCTAAACTCTTTTACTTTCGATATCTTTATGATAATTAAACATTGCTTGATCGAAACTACTATTAAGAGTAGCTAAATACCCTAGTTCTAGGGCTGTGGCTACAAGATGATTGTAATTGATTAAGTTTTCATGGATTGCATTTAACTATTATATGAATCTCTCTTATGTTCTTGCTTTTCATATTTAATGCCTAATAACCATTGAAATAAAATACATTGTCGGAATTGAACTTGGGAAGGGAATAAGAGGATAGAATGTGGGGCATAAGGAGCATGATTTTCTCTTAATAGTTAGGGTTAATTTCTATCTAAGATAGGGATATACCTAGAAACCATGCTTGGCCATTATACAAGACAAATTGTAATTATCGGTACTTGGTCCAACCTATCCCCGCTCAATGATGTAGTTAGGTTGTCATTTATCATAGACGATTAGAGGTTGGGAGACCATAATCATATTATTAACCCTATGATCATCGATTTGATAGTTGATAAACATCCATTTAAATGATATAAATTGCATGAATCCTGATAAGAGCTGCAACCCTGGACTTTACCCTATCATTGTTTGAAACCCTTGAAATTGAATCGCGCTTGTTTAATTTTGTTTAACTTATAGATTATAAAATAAATCACTCTTGAAATCTATATAACACTTGTGTTAAGCTAATTGTTTTGGGAAAATTAAGTGATTCTAATTGTGAGTCCCTATGGGTACGATACCCGGCTCTTTATAAGAGCCACTTTAATACTTGAACGACTATGTACCCTTCGTGTGTGATTTAGGCGCAAAAAATTTTTGGCGCCGCTACCGGAGACTTTAGAATTAGGAAGTATTTGATTTTTCTGATTTTTGAAGTTAAAAAGCAAGTGTTGACAGCTTGATATTACCAATTCATTTTTGCATGTTGTGTTGAATTTCCAAACTGGACGATGATCACGACTTGGTATAGCCTCTAGCTGAACCAGAAAGATTTGTTCATCACCGGAAAAGGCAAAGACGACTCACTTACCAAGTCCTTCTTGTTGCTAGTAAACCAACATCTCCGGTAACAAGAGTTGAGCAAGAAGAACCTGCAGCAATGGATGAGATGAAAGTAAGAGACATGGCAATCCCACGAACTACCAATGTGACTTTATGCATTTAGAAACCTGAAGCAGGTGGAAGGTTTGAACTAAAGTAGAGTATGCTGCAACTGTTTCACACAAATGGACAGCTCACTGGTCTATCGCACGAGGATCCAACAATCCATATACATAATTTCCTCTAGATCAGTGATAGTTACACTCTAGTGGGAGTGAATGTGGATTACGCGAGGTTCACTTTATTCCCCTTCTTTATGCTGGGGGAAGCAAAAAGATGGCTGAATTCTAAGCCCGCTAACTCCATTACCTCCTGGGATGATCTTGCACAGAAGTTCCTTATCAGATTTTTTCCATTTGGGAAAACAGCTAAGTTAAGGAGTGACATTTTGAGTTTTCAATAGAAAGGAGGAGAGAACTTGTACCAGGCTTGGGACAAGTTTAAATCGATGTTGATGAGTTTCCCACATCATCATTAGGCTAACGAGGTATTGGTCCATACCTTTATTGAAGGATTGGAACCTAACACCAAGATTTTACTTGATTCAACTATAGGTGGACAGGCGTTGGAGAAGACTTATGCTGAATTGTTCACCTTGCTGAACAGGATCTCACTGGGTAACCTCGAATGGAACAGAGGAGGAGCGAAATCCGTGACACAGAAAACTGCAGGCATGCTGGAAGTAGATGCAGCGACTGCCTTAACTGCACAGATTGATGCGATGCAGAACATGATGAACTCTCACTTCAGCAATCTATCATTGGGACAACAACCAGCTCAAGTGAATATAGTCCAACAACCACCAACTTGGTGTGAAATTTGTGGAGGTGGTGATCATAGTGTAGAGGTATGTGGTGAGAACCCGGATTCTGTGAATTTTGTAGGGAATGCACAACAAGGAGGAGGCCAGCAGAAATATGGAAACTCTTATAATCCTAGTTGGCGTAACCATCCAATTTTTTCCTAAGGAGATAATCAGAATCAAGCCCAAGGCAAAATTCAATATAGACCCCAGGGAAATGTACATGGGTATCAACAACAGGACCAACGGGAGCAGCCCAATAAGCAGCCAAATAACATGAGCATGGAGGAGATGTTGAAGAAGATTATGGCTGATCAAACTCAGTTAGCTGTTGATGTGAGAAATAAGAAGCTAGCTACACATAATTTGGAGAAACAATTCGGAAAGTTTACTAGTGCCCATAACTCATGACTGCAAAGAGGTTTGCCGTGAAACACTTATCCAAATCCCAAGAAGGTAAATGTGGTAGGTACACACAGTGGTTTGCACTTGGAGGAGTTGGCTCCAAAGAAAAGAAATAATGAATTTGTGAGCAAGGAGAGTGAACTTAAGGAGAGTGAGGTTGTTGCACAAGAAGAGAGTGCAACCAATAGTGAAATCACCTCCTCTATTCACTCAAAAGTTAAAGAAGCAAAAGGAGGATGGATGTTTTGGTAAGTTTCTCTCTCTTTTGAAACAAGTGCATATTAGTTTTCCATTGGTAGATGTTTTGCAAGGTATACCCAGGTATGCTAAATATGTGAAGGAGATTGTGGCAAACAAAAGGAGGCTGACTGAATATGAGACTGTAGCACTTACTGAAAAGTATAGCTCCTGAATCCAAAATAAGTTGCCTACCAAACTGAAAGATTCGGGTAGCTTTATTGTTCAGATCACTATAGGGCAGAGCATTCATGCGCAGGGATTGTGTGATCTAGGAGCTAGTATAAATTTGATGCCAACGTCGTTGTATAAAAATCTTGGGTTGGGTAGTCCTAGACCCACTACCACCATCTTGCAGTTCGCTGATAGATCTATTGCTAAGCCAGAGGGTGTCGTAGAGGATGTCTTAGTGCAAGTGGGATCATTGATATTCCCAGTAGACTTCGTAGTGCTGAATTTTGAGCCAGATCCTAAGGTCCCATTCATTTTGGGGAGACCTTTCTTGGCTACAGGGCGTGCTATATAGATGTAGCAACTAGGTAACTCACTATGTGGGCACATGATAAAGTGAAGGTGTTTGATGTCTATAAGGCGTTGAACCTCCCTACGGTGTATGAAGAGTTGTCTGCGATAACAGTGATAGATATTGAAGCAGAGGCCCGATATAATGCAGCCAAAGACCCATTGGACCAAGTGATAGTGGGAGATGATATTTATGGGGATGCTGAAGCACATGAAATGGTACAAATTCTCGATGTGGAAATTGTAGGGACATCAAGAGATCACTGTGAGCCTTTAAATATGGTGTTGCCTCCTCCACCCAAGCCCTCCATTGAAGAAGCACCCAAGCTGGATTTAAAATGATTTCCAGCCCACGTTAGGTATGCATTTTTTAGTGAAGATAAAACTTTAGCGGTTATTTTGTCTGTAACATTATCTGAATCACAGGTGGAAGCAGCATTAAGCATGTTGAGGAAAAGAAAAGCAGCCTTGGGTTGGCAAATGTCTAATATTCATGGTATCAATCCCGCATTGTGCATGCATAAAATATACATGGAGGAAGGCCATAAGTCTAATGCACAACACCAACAGAGACTAAATCCAGTGATGAAGGATGTGGTGAGAAAAGAGGTGATCAAGTGGTTAGAAATTACTCTCAAGTTTGTGTCAAGGTTGCGTCGCGGAGAAGAGAAATTACTCTCAAGTTGAAATTCATTAGGCCCTCCGTGTCGCGCCCATATATGCCAGATTTGGCCGTTTCGATTTTAGTATAAATAGATTAATATTTTATTTTATTAGATTATTCTTTTTCTAGGTTTTGAAGAACGGCGATTCGGAGAGTTGTTTCATCATTTTTTAGGGTTCTTTCCTAAACTCTTTTACTTTCGATCTCTTTATGATCATTAAACATTGCTTGATCGAAACTACTATTATGAGTAGCTAAATACCCTAATTCTAGGGCTGTGGCTACAAGATGATTGTAATTCATTAAGTTTTCATGGATTGCATTTAACTATCATATGAATCACTCTTATGTTCTTGTTTCTGGTATTTCGTGCCTGATCACCATTGAAATAAACACATTGTCGGAATTGAACTCGGGAGAGAAATAAGAGGATAGAACGTAGGGCATAAGGAGCATGATTTTCTCTTAATAATTAGGGTTAATTTGTATCTAAGATAGGGATATACCTAGAAACCATGCTTGGTCATTATATAGGAAGAAATCGTAATGCTCGATACTTGGTCCAACCTATCCCCGCTCAACGATGTAGTTAGGTTGTCATTTATCACAGGGGATTAGAGGTCGGGAGACTATAATCCTATTATTAACCCTGTGATCATTGATTCGATAGTTGATAAACATCCATTTAAATAATATAAATTGCATGCATCTTGATAAGAGTTGCAGCCCTGGACTTTACCCAATCATTGTTTGAAACCCTTGAAATTGAATCGCACTTGTTTAATTTTGCTTAACTTTTAGATTATAAAATAAATCGCTCTTTGAATCTTGATAACACTTGTGTTAAGATGACAGATTTGGGAAAATTAAGTGATTCTAATCGTGAGTCTCTGTGGGTACGATACCCGACTCTTTATAATAGCAACTTTAATACTTGAACGACCACGTACACTTGCATGTGTGATTTGGGCGCAACAAGATATTTTTTAATTAAATATTAGGATGTGATTTACGGATCGATGAAGAAAATGTCATTAAAAAGAATTGTACTAATTTGAACAAAGATAACAATGTTAGTATAATTTGGTGGATCGTACTAATACTAATACCAATAAAAGATAACAAATATTTCCATATAAAATAATTAGGGGAACTTTTATACATAGCTAAGAGTTGAAACACAATTAACTTCATTAGCTACTGTTTGCCTAATTATGCAGCGTAACTATTGTTTCAGTAGATATTGTATATCTCGCTAGAAATTTATTTATTTTATGCAAATTGGACTCTTAACTTAATTAATGAGCTGGTAATTAGGTTATTAAAAATGAAAACAATCCCACAAATCATGGTTATTGTATCTAATTAGAATTTCTTACTAAATATTACTTCTACCAAAAATAAAAGATAAATTTAACTTTCTAAATAAACACGTCATCATAAATATAAATATATATATATATATACAATTAATTGAAATATATAAATAAGTAAATGTATACAAATGTTTGAAATTATACAAATAAATAGTTGGAACATATGCTTGTTGATTATATTCAAATGCAAAAAAGGAAGTTGTATATAATTGTTGAAAATATATACAAATAAGGTCTAAAAAGTAAGAAAGTCGCAATAAACGGTGATATACTAAATTCACAGAATTGTATACAACATAGTATGAAATGTATTAATAGAAATACAAATCACAAAAAATATACAAGACAAATTGTCATGACCCAAAAATTGATGTGATGACACTCGTCTTATCCCACTAAGCCAAGTCAGCATTAACCCAACTATTCCGATAAAGTGCGGAAATAGAAGTTTAATAGCAATTACTAATGAGGATAACAAGTCAACTTAACTAAATTTCCAAACTTGGTTGTCACATGCACAAACCTTTCATGTATTGCGATAGATTTGAAAGCAAAAACACAAGTCTCAAATGATATTGTCTCTAAAGCAAAACAAAATCATAAATACTATTAAGAAGGCCCGTTGGGATGACAAACAACTACCTCAAAACTCTCCACAACAAGCCTCGGTCAAGAAGAGAGTTGAGAGTATCACGAAGATCCAAGCTCGTAACCTACACAAATGTAGAAGCAAGGGGTGAGTACCAAACCACGTGGTACTAGAGCGCACACGACTAAACACCAAGCTAAGAATATAGAAAATACATACTAGTTACAGTCCAACTGAACCTCCATAACTACAACATGCATAAAACCAACCAACCTAACAGTGCACAATTTAAATAGTTCATAGCTCAAAGACAACACTCGGACAATTTTAAATTAATAATACACTCGATAAAGTCATTAATCACAAATACCACAGAAAAGCACTCATAAGTTTACGATAATAAATGTGTGCAATACAATGAAAAGCACTCATAAGTTTACCATAATAAATATTTGCAATATAATGAAATAAATGCATGTCTGACCCATGGGGGACATATATATGTCCATGAATCCATCGCGGGATGCAGCACGTCCCTAGATAATAGAATCCGTTGTGGCGTCTGACACATCCCTTGATGATAGAATTAGTCGTGGCCTACGACACGTCTCTTGAATTATCATATTTGTCACGGTGCGTGAAACTTCCCTTGAAATGGTACATTCTCTTCCATTACTTATTCTTCCTCAATTCACATAACACTTGTCACAACCATGTCTAAGAATCAATATAAAAGACATGTTCACACAATTATTGAGAAGATGACCATTTCCATAGCAATGCACAATTCAAAACAATACAATCGTGATACAACATCAACAATGAACCAATAATCCTTTAAAACCATTCTCAACACATCATACACCAATAATTAATCACATTGTGTAGGAAATAAACCAAGATTAGGATTCCTAAGTAGTTTAGAATTTATTATTTATGGTATTTCCTTATTTTTATTTAATTAGGATTTGTTAGTTTTATAGGTTCCTAGTCATAGTTTACTTTGGTTGTTAGTATTATAAATAGGGTTGCCTTGTTACATATTTTCAATGTACAAAAATTACAAGAGTCATTGAGTTATTGAATAAAGCCTCCTACGTACTATTNGTGTAGGAAATAAACCAAGATTAGGATTCCTAAGTAGTTTAGAATTTATTATTTATGGTATTTCCTTATTTTTATTTAATTAGGATTTGTTAGTTTTATAGGTTCCTAGTCATAGTTTACTTTGGTTGTTAGTATTATAAATAGGGTTGCCTTGTTACATATTTTCAATGTACAAAAATTACAAGAGTCATTGAGTTATTGAATAAAGCCTCCTACGTTCTATTTGTAGATTAATCAATTTCTTCTATATAACCATTGTTGGGTCTTTCACTTGTGCATATATTATTACCTTAGGTAATATTATTTCCTTCAAATTGGTATTAGAGCTTGTGAGTGATCATAATAAAATCCATGTGTGAGATCCAACACATATAAAAGAATATGAGTAGTCCATTTATAGCCCCTTGTCCCGTTTTTGTGTTTGATGGAAAAATAATTTTGAGCTTTGGCATTCACAAATGATACATTTTTTCAAAGTTGTTGAATTATCGTCTATTATTGAAAAAGGATTCGTGGAAGTCCCAGAAGGCACAATATTGACTAGTGAAGCTACAAAACAATTGAACAAAAATAGACAATTGGATGATAAGGCTCGTTTTTATCTTGATAGCAAGGTTGAATTGCATGTATATAGTAAAATTTTACATGCTAAGTCAGCGAAGGAGGCTTGGACAATTTTGGAGAATTCACATCGAGGTTCCACAAGTGTAAAAAGAGTCAAGTTGCAAGAGCTTAGAATACAATATGAATTAACTCAAATGAACTGAAGTGAGTCTGTCAAAGAATTTTTGACAAGAGTAACTAATATTGTCAACGATGTGAGAACTAATAGAGAAAACTTAGATCAAGTTAAAATTGTTGAAAAAGTACTACGATCATTGAGTACGAAATTTCACACCAAAAAGACATTCTTGAGGCCACCAAAGATCTTAGAACTTTGACACAGGATGATTTAGAAGGAGAATTGATGACATACGATATGTCCTTGAATAAATAGACAATAGAAAAATTTGATGAAGTATTCCAGGCAAATGTGGATCAAAGAAATATCAAACTTGGCTGAGACAAATCAAAGGGATCAAAATTTCATAGGTATAGGGCAAGGGAGCAGAGGAAATTTTTGAGGCCGTGGTAGAGGTAATTATTCATACTAATAGAAAAATAATAATAATTTTAGGAAGGAACAACAAAATAATCATTATTTTAGAAACATGACAAATCAACAATTTAGTGTCATAATTGGGGAAAATTTGGACACTACCAAAGAGATTGTTGGTTTAAAATTCAGGTAATAGAGATGTACATGCAAAATTGGTTGAAAATTATGGAGATAAACAAGAGACTTTATTATTCTCTAGCTCAGAAACAGAAGAAAAAAAAAAGGGAACAAATAGTTTATAGATTTTGGGTGTAGCAACCATATGTCTGGGGATAAGGAATTATTTGTTGATCTAGATGAATCATTTAGAGCTACCGAAAGACTTGGTAATAACTCAAAAGTGCCTGTTGTTGGAAAAGGAAAAATTCCAATTACTTCAAAAAATAACTCTTCTCACTTTGTATCTGATGTGTATTATGTTCCAAGCCTTCATCGTAATTTGTTGAGTTTAGGACGACTGACAGAAAAAAGATATGACTTGCGATTTAAGTATGGAATTTGGACTATTAGCGATGGTAAATTAGTATTAATTACAAGGGTAAAAATTAATCAAAGTCATTTATGGCCTCTTTAACTCAACTGTGGAGATTTAACTTGCTTTAGTTCTGTGAACTCTAATGATACTTGGTTGTGGCATCTACGCTTTGGGCATCTGAATTTTGGAAGTTTGAAATATCTTGCAAGAAATAAACTAGTTTACGGTTTGCCTTCTATTGATATTCCTGATACAAAGTGTGATTCTTTCATTTTGGGAAGGAAATATAGAGAACCTTTTCAAAAAAGCAAGGCTTGGAGGGCTAATGCACCATTGGCGCTAATTCACTCAGACTTGTGTTCGGTTGAAGTTCCCTCCAATGGAGGTAATAAATACTTTATTACTTTTATTGACGATTTTAGTCGAAAAACTTGGGTATATTTTCTAAAATATTAGTCTGATGCATATGAAGTTTTTAAATTCTTTAAAGTTTACGTAGAAAGGCAAAGTGGACACTTTGTTAAGACATTAAGAACTAATAGGGGCACTGAGTTTCTTGTTTGTGATGACTATTTGAAGAAGTGTGGCATTAAACATTAATTGACTATTAGATATACTCCTCAACAAAATGGTGTAGCTGAAAGAAAAAATAGAACAGTGATAGATATGGTGAGATCAATGATGCATTCCAAAAATATTTCCAAAGAATTCTGGGCAGAAGTTGTCTCATGTGCGATTTATGTTCTAAATAGATGTCCAACTCGATCCAATTTTGGAAAGACTCCACAAGAAGTTTGGACTAGTAAGAAACCAAATATCTCTCATCTAAAAGTGTTTGGTTGTCTTGCTTTATACTCACGTTCCTTATGTTTTGAGAAAGAAATTAGATGATAAGGCAGAAAAATGTATCTTTATTGGCTACAGTCATGAGACAAAAGGTTACAAGTTAAAAATCCAGATACAGGGAAAGTAATTATTAGTAGACATGTAACTTTTGATGAATATGTTACTTGGGAATGGTCAAAGAAAAATTTTGAGTTGCCTAGATCTGAACTAATAGTTTCAACTATGGAGGAAGGAAGTTCTAGAAGATATCAAGAGGAACAAGTAGCTCGTCAAGTTCAATCAGAAACATCGATTCGTCCACAAAGAAATCGCCAACTACCAGCCCGTTTACAAGATTATGTTGTTGACAATAATAAAAAATTGTCCAATGAAGATATTGTGAACTTTGGACTATTTGCCGATTGTGATCCAATTACTTTTGAGGAAGCTGCCAAAGATGATAATAGGATGAATGCAATGGATGAAGAAATTCATGCAATTGAGAAAAATAACACTTGAAAGTTGACAAATTTACCGCCTTCAAAACAACAAATTGGATTCAAGTGAGTATACAAAACCAAATACAAACCATCTGGAGAAGTAGATCACTTTAAGGCAAGATTAGTTGTTAAAGGATACAAACAGAAAGTAGGTATTGATTATTTTGAGGTATTGCTCATGTTGCTAAACTTGATACTATTCGAATGGTTATTTCTCTTGCTGCAAATAAATGTTGGAAAATAAATCAAATGGATGTGAAATCTGCTTTCTTGAATGGTGTTCTTTAGGTAGAAGTGTATGTTGAGCAGCCTATGGGATATGTCAAAAAAGGTTTAGAAAATAAAGTTTACAAGTTGAAGAAGGCAGTTTATGGGTTTGAAAAGTCCAAGAGCTTGGTATACTCGCATTGATTCTTATTTTATGGGACATGGTTTTCATAGATGTCTTTATGAGCATACACTATACTGATGGAGACCTCATTGTGTGCTTATACGTGGATGATTTAATACTTACTGGCAATAATCCTAAACTGATTTCTCAGTTTAGGGAGGCTATGATTAGCGAATTTGAGATGACTGATTTGGGATTAATGTCTTATTTTCTTGGCATTGAAGTTTCTCAATTGAAATAAGGAATCTTTATCTCTCAGAAAAAATATGCGAGTGATATTTTGAAAAGATTTAATATGGACAAAGCCAAACCAATCTTGACCCCTGTTGAAGAGAAATTGAAGTTGACCAAAGATGGAACTGGTGATTTTGTTGATGCTACATATTTTAGAAAATTGGTAGGGAGTCTAAGATACTTGACTTCTACAAGGCCTGATATTACTTATGGAGTTGGATTAATTAGCAGATTTTTGGAGTTTCCACGTCAATCTCACTTGCAAGCCGCCAAGAGAATTTTGAGATATATTCAAGGTACACACTCTAATGGCATATTATATTCAAATACATTAGATAGTAATCTTGTTGGATTTACTGATAGTGATTGGGCCGGTGATATGATGCAAGAAAAAAGTACTTCTGTCTATGCATTTTATGTGGGATCTAGTGTATTTTCATGGACTGATTCAAAGAAACAACAAGTTGTTGCTTTATGAGCTGCTGAAGCAGAGTATATTGCCGGAACAAATAGTTCTACACAAGCATTATGGTTGAGAAGGATGCTTGGATTTCTTCAACACAAGCAAGATAGTCCTACAAAAATATTTTGTGATAGCAAGTCTGCAATTACATTAACAATGAATCCAGTTTTTCATGGCCGTAGCAAACACATTGACATCAAATGGCACTTCATTCGTGACTTGGTCCAAGATAAATAGATAATGGTTAAATATTGCAAGACCGAAGAACAAATTGCTGATATATTCACAAAGCAATTAAAATTGGAGTTGTTCATAAACTTGAAGAAGATGCTAGGCATGGTCACATTTGAAGATCTTACTTTAAGGAAGACTATGTAGGAAATAAACCAAGAATGTGATTCCTAAGTAGTTTAGGATTCCTTGGTAGTATATAATTCCTTACTAGTTTAGAATTTACTATTTATGGTATTTTCTTATTTATGTTTAATTAGGATTTTGTTAGTTTTATAGATTCTAGTCCTAGTTTACTTTGGTTGTTAGTATGATAAATAGGGTGCCTTGTTACATATTTTCAATGTACAAAAATTACAAGTGTCATTGAGTTATTGAATAAATCCTCCTACCTACTATTTGTAGATTAATAGGTTTCTTCTATACAGCCATTGTTGGGTCTTTCACTTGTGCATATATTATTACCTTGGGTAATATTATTTCCTTCACATTGCCTTTTATTATCCCTTTTCATCATTAGAATCATTCAAGTAAATCCATCACCAAGTCCCATTATTCCCCAACACATACCACAAGGAAATACACGATGTTATACACTTAACAAGGGTCAAGAAATCCACTTGCCTCAAACAATCGAACAATTACTCCGAGACTTGAGTCTTTCCCTTTCGTTGGACTTCCAAATAAATGCAATCTATTCACATAAATAATTACGATAAGATTTCTAAATTAACTACACTCATATTACTATAATCCAGTTCCTAATTCATGATGCCAACCAATACATTAAGTATCATTTTCCTAAATTTTAAGCCTAGGATTAAGTCTAAATTACTCCAAAAAAATCAAAAACTAAATTATCATAGGTCATTGATGCATAATGATACTCCGCTAGAAGCTTGGCATACTACCCAAAGTAATGACAAAATAACTTCTAAATGAAAAGATTAATTAATATATATCGCATCCTTATCAAACCATCACCATCTCATGATTACATTAACCTAAATTTTAAAATTTGCCGTCCAATTATAATTATCCATCAGTTAAGAAAACTTAACTTCATTAATTGCATCCAAATACAATATAATAAATGCATTATCCTCCAACTCCAAGTGACCACGTTATGTACCGAAGCAAAAAATGGAATTTTTTGAAACCTTTACCTGAAGACGATGCCACTTCGTGTTGACGCCATATGTAAGTCTCGTGGAATTCTTTTTTTTTTTCTTAAATTATGACCCAAATTCTCAACCCTAATAATTTATTTTTCTATATGGGTCAAGTGGTATATGATATTATATAAATTATAAACTTTACCCATTAAGCATTAACTAAAATTTGTTATTTAATAAATAACCGTCAATTAATTAACTATAGTTGAACGAATAGTTCAAAATTGTCCAAAATGACCTTTGGAGTCATTACATTATCCACCACTGAATGTCTCTAGCCAACGGTCTCTCTTCAATACTAAGCGTGGCAAGATTTCCCATGCCAGGAGTCTTCTTACTCAAAGCATTAACCACCACATTGACCTTCCTCAGATGATATAGAATGGTCATGTAGTAGTCCTTCAGCAACTTAAGCCATCTATGTTGCCCCAATATATTGAAGACTTCAGTGATCGGTGAAGATCTCACAATGCACCCCATACAAATAGTGACGCTATAACTTAAGCACAAAGACCACGGTTGCTAACACCAAATCATGAGTAGGGTAGTTCTTTTCATGGGCCTTCAACTGCCTAGAAGCATAAGAAATCACCTTCCCCTTCTACATCAATGCACCACCCAAACCGACTCCTGAAGCATCACAATAGACAGTAAAGTCCACACCCTCCTCAGGTAGAGTCAACACAAGGGCCGAAGTCGACGAAGTCTTGAGCTTTGGAAAGCTCTCCTCATACTCATGGAACCACTGAAAACCCACATATTTTCAAGTCAATGTGGTCAACAGAGCTACAATAGTAGAGAAACTCTGAACAAACAATCGGTAATAGCCTATTGATCCCAAAAAACTCCAAATCTTGGTAGGAGAAGTAAGTCGCATCCAACCTTTAACTGCCTCAATATTGGTCTGATGTACTTTAATACCCTCCTTGGACACCATGAGTCCGAAGAATACTAAAGAATTAAGCTAGAATTCGCACTTTGAGAACTTGGCATACAACTTCTCTTCCCTTAACCTCTGAAGTACAATCCTCAAGTGTCGAACATGGTCCTCCTTAGTCCTGGAGTACACCAAAATATCATTGATGAAGAAAATCACTAAAGAATCTAGGTATAGTCGAAACACCCCATTCATCAATTCCATGAAAGTTGCAAGGTTGTTAGTCAACCTAAAGGAAATCACTAGGAACTCATAATGCCCATACCGAGTGTGAAATGTTGTCTTAAGGATATCTTATAACCTAATATTCAAGTGATGGTACCTAAACCTCAAATCAATTTTAGAGAACGATGATGCTACCTAAAGCTGATAAAATAATTCATCAATACGCGAGAGAGTATACTTGTTCTTCATTGTTATTTTGTTCAATTACATGTAGTCAATACATATTCTCATAATTCGATCCTTCTTCTTCACAAACAATATTGGGGCACCCTCAAGGTTAAACACTAGGGGGGGATGAACCCCTTACTCAACAAATCATGTAATTGTCCTTCAACTTTGCAGGGGCCATATGCTAGGGAGGAATCGAAATGGGCTTAGTGCCCGACTCTAAATCAATAGAAAAGTCATTATCTATATCAGGAGGAACACCTAAAAGATCAGTTGGGAACACATCTGGAAACTTTTGGACCACGGGAATAGAATCTATGGGAGATGGCTCAACACTAATGTCAGAGATGAAGGCTAAATAGGAAAAACACCCTCTCTTCACCTATCTCCGAGCACAGATGAAAGAGATAACTTTGCTAGGGCAAGAACCACTAGCACCCTTCCACTCAACCCTCAGAATACCAAGCATTACTAAAGTCACAGTCTTAACATTACAATTAAGAATAACATGATAAGGAAAAAGGCAATCCATACCCAAGATAACATCAAAGTCTACCATCCCTAGAATGACCAAGTCTACAAAAGTGTCATACTCCATTAAAAAAACAAGACAAGATCGATACACTCAATCCACCACTAACGGCTCACGTACGGATTTAAAAACATGAATATGTACAGGCATGTTATCACACATCATATCAAACCCAACAGCAAAATAAGATGACACATAAGAGAAAGTAGACTCTAGATCAAACAACAAAATGTAGATCGATAAAAGACTGGGACATTACCTGCAATAACGGCATTAGACGCTTTATCCTCAGGTCTTCCCCAGAAATCATAACACTAGCCCCCTCTGCCACCTCCAACCTAGGTGGTACCTCTACCCCAACTCTGTTGAGTTGCAGGACCAAAAACAAAAGATCTACCTCATCTACCAGACTGAACTCTACCTCAGCCTTTTCCCTATGGTACCGGTGGTCTAGTATGAAATGAAGAATTAGCCCGGGGTCCTCCCCGACCTCTCTGGAAAGGACACTGTCGCATTATGTGATTGAGATCTCCACACTTGAAGCAAAACCTCTAATTTGGGTACTGTTGGGTGGATACTGAAAACGCACTATAATTACCTTGCCATGTACGTCACTGTTGTGAACCGTACAAGCCCTGACCCACGCTATAAGACTCACAAGGTATCTTACCACCCTTGTATGTTGGCATATATGCATGAAAGGGTCCTCGATACTAAAAGGAACCACTCCCTTTGTGTGATCCCCTACCTCTAGATTAGGCACCAGAAAATTGACCTGATGTACAAACCCTCTTAGGGCCTCCCAAACTCCTCTCTCTCCATCAATTCTGCCACCATGGTTGCTCTCACAATGGACTAGAAGGAATCCCCCCTCACGAGATTCCTTGAACATAACTAATCGGATAGAGAAAGTCAACCCCCTCACAAATCTACAGATCATCTCCGTCTTGTCTGGAATAATGGCCAAAGCATGCCTAGATCAACTAGAAAAAATGGGCCTCATACATTACAACAGATAAGTTATTTTGTTTCAAATTCTTAAACCTCAGGCGGCTTTCCCCTCTCACGCTCCAAGGGACGAAGTAGTCACAAAAGGCACTGGAAAATATCTCCCATGTCACTAAAGGAGATCCAACTAGCAAAGACCTTGAATAAACTCTCGACCACTCTCTCGGTGGCCACAAAGTTGGAGGGTAGCATACCGAACCCCATGTGACTCAGCTAATCCAACCACCACTAAGAACTCTCGGCATGTAGTCATAAACTCATGAACGTCCTCCGTATTCCCACCATGTAACTGAGGTGGGTCCATCTTCCGGAATTCCTCATACCTATGCTAATCATCCTCTGTCACAACAACCAACGGTGCACCTTGACCCTCAACTGCTAGTGCAAGATCATTTCTAACCACAAGATCCACTGGTGGCTATCTTACGGGATCCTGAATAACTAGAGCCTATTGTTGCTCCGGGGTTTAAGCCCCCACTCTAGTCTGAGAGTCTTGTGGTAAGCTGGTCGCACCACCGCCCAGAGTAAAGCTCTGAAGCACACTTAACACCCTCAATAATGTATCTTGAAGCAAAGGTGTGGTTGCAAGCTCTGGAAGAACCTGGTCCTACCAGTCATCAATCTGAGGCTTTAGATAGACCTATATAGCACCGCCCTTCGTTGGTGCTGCTCTATGGGCACGACCTCTAGGTAGTGTCATTCTATGGGAACAACCACTAGCTTGGGCTCTACCCCTACCCCTAATTAGGGCCTAAACAACTATTTCGGTGACTACATCCCTTATACCACCAGTAATAGTAGTTGCATTCCTCGCTATCTATCAAAAGAACATGCGATAACACAATACTAAAGAAGGTAACAATACACAATGAGAAAGAATGAACAAAAAAGAATTTCCTAACACTCTTCATAGCCTCCTGGACATAAGTACAAATGTCTCTGTACCGATCCTCAAGACTCTACTTAAACTGGGTTTGTATACATGTGAGACCTATGAACTTGGGGTTCTTGTACCATTTTGTTACGACCCAAAAATAGACATGATGACACTCATCTAATCCCACCAACACAAGTCAGCATTAACCTAACCAATACGATAAAGTGTGAAAATAAAATAAACTTAGAAGTTTAATAGCAAATACTAATGCAGATAACAAGTCAACTTAACTAAGCCCCCAAAACTTGTTGTCACGGGCACAAGTGTCTAATGTATAACAATAGATGTGAAAGAAAACCACACGTCTCAATTGATATTGTCTCTAATGCAGAACAAAATCAAAAATAGGAGTAAGAAGTCTGCAAGTTGAAGTCTNTCTAATCCCACCAACACAAGTCAGCATTAACCTAACCAATACGATAAAGTGTGAAAATAAAATAAACTTAGAAGTTTAATAGCAAATACTAATGCAGATAACAAGTCAACTTAACTAAGCCCCCAAAACTTGTTGTCACGTGCACAAGTGTCTAATGTATAACAATAGATGTGAAAGAATACCACACGTCTCAATTGATATTGTCTCTAAAGCAGAACAAAATAAAAAATAGGAGTAAGAAGGTCTTCTGGGATGACAAACAAATACCTGACAAATCTCCACAACAAGCCTTGGACAAGAAGAGGGTAGAGAGTATCATAAAGATCTGGACTTGACCTACACAAATGTAGAAGCAAGGGATGAGTACCAAAGCACACGGTACTCAGCAAGCAAACGACAAAACATCAAGCTAAGAATATAGAAATAGGTACCCCTTATACTCCAACCGAACCTTCACAGCTACAACATATATAAAACCAGCCCAACCTAACAGTACACAATTTAAATAGTTCATAGCTCAATGACAACATTCTGTCAATTTCTGCTAAACAATACACTAGATAAAGTCATCAATCACAAATTCCATAAAAAAGCACTCTTAAGTTCACCGTGATAAAAGTATGCAATACAATGAAATGAAATGTCAAGTATGATGATGCATGTCAGACCTAGTGATAACACACCCGCTAACTCTCAGTCTGGGACCCATGTGGAACATATTTGTCTGTACATCCATTGCAGCGCGTGACACGTCCCTTGATAATAGAATTTGTTGCAGCATGTGACACATTCCTCGATAATATAATTGGTCATGGCGTACGACACGTTCCTCGAATCATAATATTCATGGTGGTGCGCAACACGTCCATCGAAATGGTACTTCCTCTTTAATTTCTTATTCTTCCTCAATTCACATAACACTTGTCATAACCATGTCTAAGAATCAATGCAAATGACATATTCATACAATTAATGAGGAGATGACTATTTCCATAACAATGCACAATTCACAACAACACAATTGTGATACAACATCAACAATTAATCAATAAGCCATTCGAACTATTCTCAATTTCATCATTAGAATTATTCAATATGGACAAGTCAACCCATCACCGAGTCTCATTACTCCCCACCACACACCACAAGGAAATACACGATTCTATACACTTAACAAGGGTCTAGAAATTCACTTGCCTCAAATAATCGAGCAATTACTCAGGGACTTGAGTCTTTTCCTTTCGTTGGGCTTCCAAATCAATGCAATCTATTCACTAAATAATCATAATAATATTTTTAAATTAACAACACCCATATTACTAAATCTAGTTCCTAATTTTGAATGTCAACCAATACGTTAAGTATCAATTTCGTAAATTTTAAGCCTAGGGTTAAGTCTAAATTCCTCAAATATCATAACTTTGTTAATATTCATATAATACAACACACCTAACCTTCAATTACATTCACCCAATATTTTAAAAAATAAATCAAAACCTAAATTATCATAGGTCACAGATGCATAATGATACTCCATGGGAAGCTTGGCATATTGTCCAAAGGAACGACAAAATAGCTTCTAAGTGAAAGGATTAGTTAATATCTATCACAACCTTATCAAACCTCATCATCTCATCATTACATAAACCCCAAAATTTACAATTTTCCCTCCAATTATAATTACTCATCAGTTAAGAAAACTTAGTTCATTAATTGCATCTACACATAATATAATTAATAAATGCATTATCCTCCAACTCCAACTTACCACATTATGCACCGAAGAAAGAAAATTTTGAAACCTTTTTATGAAGATTATGCCACTTCGTGTTGACGTTGTACGTAAGCCTCGTGGAATTCTATTTTTTTCCTTAAATTATGACCCAAAATTCTAACTCTAATAGTTTATTTCCTTATATGGGTCAAGTGGTATATAGTATTAAATGAATTATCTTTGACCCATTAAGCATTAACTAAAATCAGTTATTTAATAAATAACTGTCAATTAATTACCTATATTTAAACAAATAGTTCAAAATTCTCCAAAATGACCTTTCGGTTCATTACACAAATAATACAAATACCTCAATAATGTTGAAACTATACAAATAATAACTAGGACGTATACTTGCTGATATTTACCAAATATACATAGAAGGTAACTATATACAATTTTAGAGCTTATACAAATATAATTTTTTTCATAACTTACACAAACCAAATGCCTCAACTAATTGTATAAATACGAAAATTAATTGATAAACACACATGAATCTATTATATAGGTACAACTAAAATTCTGGAATTTTTTTGGCTATAAATCTTGAAATATGTAATGTTATACAAAATAACAAGAAGAATTAAAATATAATATACAAATTAATTTATACATTTTACCTAAATTCCTTCCACATCTTATTGGTTCATTAAATCATATTGGATCACGTCTTCTTCGGATGATATCGATTTATTGCTTGTAGATTCAATTTCTTTCACATTACACTTGTAATTTGAAATCAGAACGTCATCTAAATTGTCTTCTTTCTGTTCATATCCTTTTTGTTCTTATTTTTTAAATTAAAAACATGCATAAGTTGTTGAAATCTGGGAGCAAAATTTGAGAGGGAAAGAAGAAACTTTTACCCTGAAAGTTTGGGAGCATGATTTGAGAGTGAAGAAGAAATTTTCTAAATTTTGAAATCTGATTGTGCTTGAATGAATTAAGGATAAAACTAAGTAAAAATATTATGCAGAGAGAGGAAGTCTACTTTATATAAATGGGGAAAATGGAATCATACAAAATCGAACGTGGCCAAGTAACACTACAAAAAAACCAGCATTTAGCGACTGACGAAATCCGTCGCTAATCTATGATTTTTCGTCGCTAAGCCGGATTTGCGACGGATTGTTGGTTGTTTCTATTTCTCTCGTTAGTAATCTCTTAGCGACGAAAAATGAGTTCCGTCGCAAGTTTAGCGACGTATTAGAGACGAATGATATTCGTCGCCATTTGTTAGTGACAGACTGATCCGTCATTATACTTATATAGTTCGTTGCTAATTTCATAATTAATTTCGTCATTTCAAATAAATTCGCGACAAAATTTCTGTCACTAATCCGTCACAAAATATTCTGTTATTTGAGCCAGCATATTTGCCACTAAAATGTTTCGTTGCTAATCTGTGGCCAATATTTTTTTATAGCAACGACCAAATCGTCATTAAATTTGTTGCTAATAATTTTCTTGTAAAATAAATTAAATAACAATTACTAAATACCTCTAAAATAACAAACATTCATATAAAATAATATTTAGAGGGTTCAAAATCTATAGATAGCAAAATCTAAATCACATACTTTTGGTGGAAAACATCAAAAGCAATCTGTCAACTATTCTCAAGAGAACTTACATTCATCAACTATTGTTAGCGCACAATTTATACTTTTCAAAAAGACAGACAACATAAAAATAGAAGACTAATCAATGGGAGTAAGCGCTTGATGTACCCGCTCCTTCATAACCGGAAGAAAATGATTAGTAAGGGCAGAAATCATTTGCTTTACAAACACATCCATATTTCTTGTCGATGTTGATTGAGAAACTAAAGGTTCTACAAATGACGAGGCACAAAGATTCTGCCCGTAGTAAGTTCTTGCTTCAGATTCAATACCGTATATTCTTCGCTCTTTTCTCCCCCGGCAGTTTGATAGTATGTTTCACATTGATCAATATCAGATTGAGAGGTTGTTTTTTTCCGTAATATTTCTTCATATTTTTCCTATAATAAATTAAGATAAAGAGAAAACATTAAAGATTAAGAATAAAATTATAATGGAAGGAATTGGCCTAGAAGGACATTTTACAGTACCAAATCCTCCACTTATCAAAGCAGTGTTAGACAAATTGGCTATACTTAAACTTCATAGATGGCTTACAGAAGTTGATATCAACAAGAATCTTGATAAAGAAATTCAGATCAGGGTACTTCACCTACAATAACAATAAAATCGGTTAAAAAGTCTTTTTTACTTTCTTAAACTACATGTCAAATCAAAACCAGACAAACACATTGATACAGAGGAAGTATTATTAATGATCTGATGATAATAGTTTTTTGTGAATATGATGACAGGCTAAATATGTAGAGATGGTTTTGAGAGAGGGATTTTCACATCCAGGTGTAAATGGAATCATGCTTTGGACAAGATTACATTCTAATGGATGTTACCAAATGTGTTTAACAGATACCAATTTTCATAACCTTCCTGCTGGGGACATAGTTGATAATTTGCTGAAAGAATGACAAACTAGTGTGGTGCAAGGTGAAACTGATGAACATGGTTCATTTAGCTTTTCTATTTTTTTTAGGTGAGTACAAAATCAATGTCAAATTTGGAAAACATAACAATAATTCAACATTCTCACTATGCAGAGGAGATGACACCAAGCACTTAAAGGAAATTACAACAAGATAAAAAGCGAGATTCATAGATAAAAAAGAACATTAATTTATAGAAAGTGATGCCTTACAATCTGGAGGAATTTTCAGCTTTACTAGACAAAAGGCAAAAACACCACCCCCAATTACAGCTACAACAGATGATTTATGCATTCACTATTCTACAACATTATGAAACTCAGGCAGCTACTCATGACATTAACTGGTGTTTACAACATGGTTACAAAAATATTATATTGGAAGTCTCCTGCTACAATCTTTTGAAAAATGGATCATTAACAGGTGAAAAATGAAAATAGGAATTAATATGTACATATGAAAGACTTATCATTGAAGTGTTAATTTTTCTGGTAAAAGACTTTCCCTGGTAAAAGACTTTCCCAAAGGAAGTATAACTATAAGCACCACTTACAAATATTCACAAACTTGATGTCATGAAAGATTACTACTGTTTCATAGGCTTTATCCGATCATCTTATACCACATTAGGCAGAAGGAGATAATTATCATACAAGATGCTATCAACAAAGTCATTAAATCATAACATATTAGTTGGCAGGCAAGCTAACAAGGTAATACAATCAATTAACAAATTACTCCTAATTTCCTACCGAATTAAGCTGAAATTTATCTCAAAATGGAAGTCTTAAAACCTTACCATAAGCTGGTTAGAAGAATCAAAATCCAATCATACTACTATAAATAACTAGCTATTATACAACTTATGACCAAATTGTCCAACTAAAGAAGGAAAAACAAATATATGCATATCATATGTCATTTATAATCATATACCAATTTTGAACAAATTCATTAATCACTCAAATTATACCATAATTAAGCCATTTTCTAATAATAATCAGCTAGTTACTCCAATTATTTTCCAAAATCAAACATATCAATTAACAAAAAAAATCAATGATTAAATTATGCGTACAAATTATTTCTAATTTGAATAAGGAACAAGTTGATTAACAAAAAGGGATTTAAAGCGGACCATCGCCAAAATGAATGAATAGATAGCAATAATCAGTCAAGCATATGAGTAACAAGATAACAGTAAGCAGTCTTAAACAAATAAATTAAACTTTAACAGAAAAGTATATAAACAAGTAAGTGTTAACAAAATGACATTAAAGGGACCTACTTGGATGGATCCTTAGCTTAATTCAGAAAATTTATCGGAGCTTTTAACTTGTTTCTTCGTATTCATAGCTGTTGGCCGGAGCTTTAATGCTCTTGCCGTTTTCCTCCTCAAACTCGCGTGGAGTCGTTGTTGCCGGCCGAAAAAGAGAGAAGGCGGAAGCGGCTGCTGTTCGTTTGGAACTGCGTTGTTATCTTCTCCTGGGTGTCGTCGGCGTTTGCTGATGTTACTCACTGGAGCTGGCTGCTGTCGGTGCTCACCATCGCTGCTTGCTGCGTGGAGCGGATGTTGTTGTCGTTTTTTGCCGGAGAGAGAGGCAACCGGTGGGACCATCTATGTGTTGCTGCTATTACCGGACGGAGACCACCTGGTCGTCTGGTTGCTCACCGTTTGGAGCTGCTGCCAGCGATGGAGGTTCACTGGTGGTCTTCGCGCGCTTGCCGGAGCTCTCCATTGTTGTTCGCTGCTCGTTCTCCAGGTTGAACTGGCCAGAAAGAACGACGGAGAGGAGGGCAAAAAGGGTCTGAGCGGCGGATTTGGAGAAGAGAGGAGGAGAATGAAAAAAATTAAGGGTTTGGGGTCTTTTGTATAAAATAAGAAAGCAGTGGTCTTAAATTAGGACCATTGATCAAATTTGGATGAGTGGATGAGATTGACTCTTGGAGTTTGATGAATCATGATGGACGGATGAGATTAAATGAGAGTAATTAAAATCTGAAATTGGAGTTTGCAACGGACTTAGTGACGGATTCTAACATCCGTTGCTTTCAAATAAATATATATATTTAGAAAAAATTATATTGACGGATATTTTCGTCACTATATAATATAATTTTTATAAAAATATATTTAATAGTTAAGCAACCTTTTTTTGGTCACTAATTCCGTCACCCAATATTAATTAAATTTGTCACCACTACTTTGTTACTAAATCCGTAGGGAAAATTAGGCGCCAAATTTTCGCGCTAATATTTAGCGACGGATTAAATATTTCGTTGCAAATCTATTGCTATATTATAAATCAAAAAATAATTTGTTAATTTTGTAACAAAATGGTTATTCCGTCGCAAATTCGTCGTTATATAGTGACGGAATATTGTTCGTCGCTAATATCCGTCACTAAACGCTGTTTTTTTAGTAGTGTAAATAGATGTAATCATTTAAAATTTATTAAATATAAATTTTTATAAAATAATTCAGATTATATTAAATCATGAATATATTAGTCCAAATAAATATTATCGATTAATATTGTAACAACCCGAAAAATTTGTAGGTTGAACTAGAGCCTAAACGTAAGGTCAAAAGCTATAAAATAATTTCCCCCAAGTTAGTAGACCATCTAAGCTTAATATAAGGGTTTAGGAGTCAAGGCCTAAGGGAGAACTGCCAAGCAAAAAGGGGCAAGCCAAGGCCAAAGGACAAGGCTGCCCCAAACTTGGAGCTACTGCCTCAAACTCCACGGCCATCACCATGGCTCGTGGAGTTGCCTTGGCCAAAGGAGGGGAGCCTCCAAGTCTCCTAGACACTTCCCCAACATCCACGAGAGGGACCATGAGTCGTGGTCCACTTCACGACTCATGAAGGTGGGCGTGAGACTCCCTCAGTTTTTAGGGAGTTGGGACACCTTAGAGGAGCTACTGCCTAAAGGCACCACAGGCACCATAATGGGCCGTGGTGCACTTGACCAGGGGGAGGGTGGCTTGTGAACATGCCCAGCATGTGGAGGCAAGGTATGGAGGGCTTTTTCCATGGCCTCAAGAACACGACCTTCACCATGGTCATCACCACGGACCGTGGGAGGTCTGTGGTCATGTCTTGGCCTCATAGGAGCTTGGCACATTTGAGGAGGCTACTGCCTCAACTCCATGGGCAGGACCACGGGTCGTGGTCCTCACCACGGCTCGTGGAGTGAGTCATGAACCTAGACGGGGGTCACTTAAGTGAAGCGTTTTTATGTCTTTTCATTTTTAGTCCAAATTAAGTAGGGGTGTTTAGGGTATTTTTAGGGGTAGTGTATATATTGTTTTAAGTCAAATTTCAGAAGACTAAGTCGTTTTTCACAAACACCCAATTGAAATAATAAAATCTCCTACTTCTCTCTAAAATTTTTTCTCTAAACTCAAGAAGAAGAAAAAGAAGAAGACATTGGAGCTAGGGTTGCTAGAGTTTGAAGGTTCCTCCCCAAATTTCTTGGAGTTTCTTAGTTGAGGTATGGTTGCTTTTCATCATTGGGGAGCTATCACCCAAGGAGCCCTTTCAAATATGTTTTCAAGATATCAAATTTCCCAAATCTAATGTTTTGAATCTTCAACATGGGTCTTCTTCCAAAATGAATTTTATTGATTAATTGTGGTTAATTATGGCTGGTTATGGTGAATTATGTGTAGAATGATGAAGAATTGGTGTTGTTCACTCCATGGACCCATGTTTCCCCCACATTGATGAACCATGAATTGATGTTATGGGTTGGTTGAGATTATGAATATGTAAATTGATAATGTTTATGTTAATTATGCTATTACATCATTAATTCCTCCTATATTATGTATAAATTGTGTATAGTTGGGTTGATTGTGATTCCAAGACCCTTGAGGGGAAATGGTATGAAGGTTATGTCTCTTTATGGGAATTATGTATGAGATGGTGAATTACTTAGATAGTAATGATTCTATATCTATTGTATTGTTGTGGTGTTGATGACAAGATCATTCATCCCTATACCCTATACACTTGGTTATGCATGAAGTATGTATGTATGTTTATGATAAGCTTGTTGTGTTGATTGAAAGAGCAAGCTCCAAGTCCTTGAATTCAAGTAAAAGTCAAGATCAAGATAAAGTTCAAGTTGAAGTTCATCGAAGATTCAAGAACAAGCTCCAAAGCTCTTGAATCCAAGATCAAGTTCAAAACAAAATCAAGATCAAGCTCAAGAGCCCTTGAATTATATCCGAAAAGAAGAATTAGAGGAATCATAGAGATTGTAACACCCACACTTTGAAATCAATAAATACGATTGTTATGAAAAAAATTTTGTCTTGATTATTGTTTTTTGGATTCGAATTTTTTTGTCTACGAATTTTGTCATGCCCAGTGGGAAAATCTCTACCTCTCATCTAAACTTTCCAAGCATCAAATAATATCAAAATGTCTTACACTATAGAAGAACAACTGATAAGCTTGACTAAAGCAATTGAAGGCTTGCCAAAGTGTGCACACAAACAAGATACAAAACTTTCTGAGCTAAAAAATAAGATGGATAACATAATTGAATGAAGATCGGGTCAAGCACCTTTGAAGCTTCCTAAAATTCAAGATGAAGGAAAATGTTGCATAAAGCAAACAAAGATCAAACATATTCATCTCTCTGATGGAGGTTTGATTCCTATTGATCAATTGAAGGACTTTATTATAGAGGCTATCGAAGACAAATATGATTCCTCGTACAAAGTTTCTCTCACATATGAAAAGTCTTATACATAAAGGATTGTTAACTTGGAAATGCCTAAGTGATATCAACCTCCTAAGCTTCAAAAATTTGATTGCAAAAGAAATCCCAAACAACATATAGCTCATTTGTAACACCCCGGAAACTAGTAGGTTAAACTAGAGCTTGACGTGAGGGTTAGAGTCGTAGATATAACTTCCCATACTTAAAATGAAGGGTGTTGGGTTAGAAGGTCAAGGTACGACTCCCCAAGGACCAACCATGGGTCCTTGAAGAGGACCCTTCAAACTGCCCAAGACAGTGACCCACGAAGAGGACTCACGCCCTTTAGATCCACCCATGCCCCGTGGGTGAGGAGCCGTGGATTAGGGCCCTGAAAATCAAGCCTCTGAACCCTAACCCACGTTCACCAGCATGGGTCGTGGGTCCAACCATGGTTTTTCAATGGTGGGTCGTGGGTGAGGCCTGAAACCGCCTTTTGGCGGTTAAGTTTAGGGGTACTTTGGGGTTTTCCATTTTTAATTAATATCATGCGATGTCGTATTAGCCTATTTTTAAACACCTATATAAGTATTTTAGACCCCAAAACTAACTCATCCAAATCAGTATTTCTAAATCCCAAATCCAAACCAACTTTTCCCCAAATATTCTCTCTCTAGAACTTCAAGGAAGAAGAAGAAGAAGGAAGTTGGAGCTAGGGTTGAAGGAGCAAGGTTTTCTTCTCAAAATCATTGGATTTCAAAGATAAGGTATGGTAGCTCTTCATCCATGAAGTCCCTTCAAAACCCAAATTTCAAGGATAGAAATTCCCCAAAAGCTACGGTTTGATTCCAAGTCATGGATCCCTTTCGAAAACAATTCTGATGATTTAATAACTTTATATTATGATTGAATTGATGACTTATTATGGATTTTATGTTGAAATCCTTAAGAATTCATGAATTCCCCATATTCCCAATTTATGACTTTGTGATGTAGTGAATTGATGAAAGAAGGATATTATGAGATTGTGCTTGTAGTAATTGAGATATTTCAATTATATTATGTGTAACAACCCGAGAGCACCCCCTAGCCGTTACATGCGTATTCGACCTCTCGAAGGTCTCATACAAGCCTTAGCATTCACTCATCGCATATATCATAAAAGTCACTAAGAATTTAAAAACTTTCCTTACAAAGAAGACATTTCATTAAAATAGTAAGCGGAAGACTTTCTAGACTTTATACATGATGTCTCAAAACCATCTAATACTCATACAACAATGGGACTAAGCCCATACAAGACTTAAACACAATACTAGAAATACATCAAAAGGAACATGTAGGGTGTTGTCCTCGAATCTATGAGGACTCACCAAGTCTTCATCGTCAACAGTTAGAAACCTATCAAGTGGCCATGACATGTCACCATCTTCCAATCCCTACACTTTAGTCAAAAAGGGAAAGAAAGGGGTTAGCACAATTAAGTACTAGGTATGGAAACCATGCAAAAACATGCTTCAACAGACATTTACAAGGAATATATTCTTTCATATCATTTTTGATAAAACCTTCACTTCACAAGTATAAGAGATATAATACAAGTCAACATTCGCATATAAGACCATAGCCAACCATACACATACTCAACATATCCATATTCAACCCATGCTTAACTTTAGAAGAACACGTGCCATTTCATTACCATAGGACCTCTACCTAATATAACCTTAAGACACACTTGAGTGAGACAAGAAGTGACCACCCATACAACCTCTTCAAGCACACTTAAGTGTTCCTCAAGATTACCTTAGATAAGGACATTTCCTTTACAACATAACATCAATAAACCAAAATTCTTTAAGAAACCACTTAGGAGACCTTCAAGTACATAAGAGGACTTTCACATAATAGTCGTTAGACCTAGGAAACTCACTCGTGCCATGTGTAGATAGCATCCCATACAACTACCTACACGTTGTAGAACCTATCCAATAACTATAGTGCACATCCCACATGATGGGAATAGACATAACCGACATAGACCATACTAGCTAGGCATGGAATCCGGAGTCTATCCTACTCTGTGGAGGTTGTTCTACTTGCCAAGGGTAGAACTAGTAACCAACCCATGTAGGCACATGGTTTGGTGGATGTCCAAGGAAGTTCATTGTGCCTAATCTCATACTCAACTAGGCCACCTTCCTAACCACATCCACTCGGTGCTAGCCTTGTTTCCCATAGAATATTCAATCACATATGTACTAGAGAGGGTTCATTTTGTAGTTCAACCAACTCATAGTACCTCTTCCCAAGAAAGGCCCCATTTCTTAGTCATAGCCAATCAAGGTTCATAAGGATAGCTCATTTAACTTTCGTAGATAAGGATTCTCATGCCGTTCCGGCTCCATCCATCTCGAGGTCTATCATTTCACTCAAGAAGGGAACATCGCCCTAAGGCCCATCCTTCAAGGTTATACATTTACTTAGGAAAGCTAGACTTATGAAAGGGCACCATTTCTTAGTTTTGCCGATTCAAGTCTGGGCCTAGAATTCCTCTTTTAGCATTTATAGAAAGGGCACCATTTCTTAGTTCTAGCCCACTTCACACATTCATGCATTCAAGACTTTAAGTAACAAGAAGAGACATTTTAGTCTACTAATCAAGTTACAACATTATCATTTGAGGACACTTCATAATCCAACATCATCACATATATACATCATGAGAAATCATCCTTTAAATCAAAATGATATCCACTTTACATAGGATCATCTCAAGATCACATAAACTCATTCACATCATATTTTCACATATACCTTCACATAAAACTTTACATATAGCTTCATATAGAACTTTACATATTAGCTTCATGTAGAACTTTAGATATAGCTTCATTTATATATGAACACAATAATACAACAATACTCATATAATGCCCTTCATGGCCACAATCATAATTCAAAAGCAACAAGCAACACTTCCACCAAAGGTGGATCCAACCTAAGAAGCAATTATAGCAATATTAAGAGATCAAGCCATCTTACCACCTTTCCAACGTCATAAGGCACAATACTCAATTCCATGCCACTTATACAATATTCATCAAGTTAGGTCAACTTACCCTCTTTCCATGGCTATCTTCATCATCCTCATATTCCAACAATTACCAATACAATAACAATGATAATAACAACATTCAACTATACAAATTAAGCTAAACAACATCCAATAACCAACATAAAGGCTAAGTCCCAATTTATGACCATTCAAGGCGACTACTTCACATTATACAATTCAATAACCATTTCAAACAAATCAACATAGCTAAGATCATATAAGAATAGCCCACATCAAACCACTAAAAAATCCTTCATCAATTACTCAAAATCAATAGACCCACTTTTGATCAAATTTAGAGAATTTGAGAAGACATGGGTTCATGAAGATTTCTTTCTTAAAACCATCAATAATCATTAATAACAACATAAACCATCATTTAAAATGGTTTTCATGCAAGAACCCATGCTAGAATTGAAATTAGGGTTTTTGGGAAAACTTTGAAAACGCTTTGATTTGGCTCCTTGAATGGAAGAGGAATCAAGGATAAAGGATCCTCATACCTTAACCTTCATGAATCCCACAAAATTTGAGAAGAAAACACTTGAAACCTTCAACCCTAGCTTTAACTTGACCTAGCCTCCAATGGAGTTCTAGAGAGAACTTTTGGGGAGAGAAGGGGTTTGATTTGGAAGAATGAATTCTAAAATACAATATACAAGTTTAAATACATTTAGAATACTTAAAAACACTTAAAACAATAACCCACATATTACCCAAACTACCCCTCACTTAGTTGGACCCTATTAAACAAGTCTAACTTGAGTTTTATTTTCGTAGATTTCGTCGGGAAACAGGTCCGCAACGTGGAGGTGTTCCCACAAGTTTCTGAAAATTAAATTTCGTGATAGAAGAGTCCGCGATGCGGACCAAACATTTGGCCCTTGGTGGAGCAAGTCTGCGATGCGGACATGCTCCCTCCAAGCACAACTTCAAGCTGCCTTGGCAGCTTGCTTGGCCAAGGTTGGGGTCCACCTCGGGGACCCTTAGGGTGGCCCCCGGGGAGTCGTATCTTAACTTTTTTACCCTAAAAACATTTATTAAGACACTAGGGTCACCTCCACTAATTTTAGACTCCAAACAACACATAAAAACATGAACAACATACTAGAACACACCAACACGTAAAAGACTAGTTTCGGAACGTCTTGGTCGTCCCTTGACGTTTGACTTCCAAACTCTTTAAACTGACTAAAAAGGCTATTCTTCATTATTTTAACAAGTTATTAATGCATAAAACCCATGTGAGGTTCTACTTTATCCTACTTCATTTTGAGGGGTGTTACAATTCACCTCTTTTTCCCATCTCCTATAACCTTTATGAAGCATTGTTCCGTTTGAATAGCCAACTTATGCCAAAAGCCTAAGTTGTGGGTGTGGTGAAAAAGGAGGAAAGTCAAGAACTTTGTGAAAATTTACCCCTGATGCATTGTGTTGAAAAAGATAGAACCCCTCTATATATAAAAAATATATATTGAAAAAGAAAGAGAGTGTTACTATAGAGTTTGTGCAATAGATAAAAGAAATGGGGTATCCAATTAATTATGCTTAAAAAAACATAGGGTGGATTGTGAAAATAAAAAAGAGTGAAAGAAAAGGAGAAAAAGTTAAATGCAGACCATGCTTCATGAAGGTAGAAGTCACTAAGCAAAAGTGATCATACCTTTACCCTTAGCCCCATTACAAGCCTTGAAAGACCGTTGTGATCTTGATTGAGCTTAATATTATGATGATTGGAAAATACGGGCAAGCCTATGGGTAGAATCATGCATGTGTTTATCTTTGAGAGTATGAGGGTTGGTTTTGATTCCTTAATTCTGAAAATTTGACGAGCTTTGCGTGAGCATGAAATCATTCTTGATGTGAGGGCAGTTGAATACTTTTGTTGATCTTGAATTTGCATTCAAAGCAAGCATTGAGAGCTTGTCACGACCCAGGGGTACCCCTTAGATGTAACATGGCGTATAGAACCCCCGAGGGACTTCATACAAGCCACTTAGCTCTCATAACATAAGAAATATAACAATTTAAAGTAAAATAGTTCAAACTCCAAAACATTTTATAAACGAAAACTGGAAGTCTAAACTCATGTCTCAACACATCCATCTCATACAATAGAATGAAATTGGGCCTAGCTCATACATCATATCCAAAAGGGAAATACAAGAAGAAACTAAAACAATAACTCCGTACACGAAGCATGAGGACTCACCAAAGCTTGGGAAAATCACGAACTCAACAACTAACCATGAGACTTGGAAATCTGTCTGTCGAACCCTACATTTGGGAAAGATGTAGGAAAGAATATGCATTAGTACAAAACAATGCACCAAGTATGCTAGTCATGCAAAAACATTTAAAACAAGCTAAAAGGGATATTTCATTTCAATGGATGAAATTGACCAAGTTAAACATCAAATGAAAGAGTTATAAAGAATAAGTAAGAAATTATGGTCGATGCAAGCTACTTCTTCTTTAACATCTTTTAACTCATATGTGATACTCCTTGAGTAATCTTAGTTCATTATTATTTGTGGGGAAATAGTGTTAACCGACATTGAGACCATGTGAGCTATAACATGGAATCTGGTGTCTACCCCACACCTAAAAGAGGTGTTCAACTTGCCTAACGTAGAACCTTGAACTTTTAGCTTAAGTGGATCCACTAGCTAATCAACCTATGCGGGCACATAGTTATGGGATAATGGGATTACTACTAGAAACCCAGACTCTACTTTGTAAATGATTCTATCCCGTGAGATTACATTGGAAATCGGGACTCTACTACGTGAGAGCTTCCATTTAATATTCAATACGCACTCGGTGTTAAGCATAAATTCCCATTGGATAGTTATTTCTTACTTGACTTTATTACTCGTGCAACGGTGACCTTGGACAACCGATTCAAGCTAGTTTCATTAAGATAGCTCCTAGTCTTTGATTCAATTAGGTGAGAAATCCTTTTAACCTAAGAACCCTTTCCTATGTTAGAAAACCGTTCAGGTCATGCTAGTATGTGTTTTAGTGAGAATAGCCTTTCACAACACAACATCATCATAATTGGTACTTTACTCTCAAAGAACTCTAAAACATTTGCATAGATTTCATAAAAACAATGCATAAGTCCATAATTTACCTCCTTGTGGTCAAAACCCAATTTCAATCATCAACTCTTAGAAAACATGGATTAGATATGGATTTCATCATAAATTCATCTAAAACTACTAATACATATTTTATTTCAGAAAACTCTTCCTTGAAGATCAAAATCCCTCTACATATAGTCCATAACTTAGAAACATAGGGATCACATGGGTTTATAGGGGTATTTATCATAAAAAGTATTGAAATTCATCAATTCATGCATAGAAGATCATAAATAAAGCATTTAAATCAATAATAATAAGAACCCATGCTAATTGAAGAAAACCCTAACTCAATTGGCAATTCTACCCTTTTAAATAAAGAGATTCACGAACTCCATGGATTGAAGGAATCCTTGGATGAAAACTATCATACCTTAACTCCAAATGCTAGCCTTCAATGGAGATATTGGAGCCTTAGCTTGAAACCCTAGGTGCATCCTTCTTCATTTTCTTCAAGTTTCTAGAGGGAGAATATTTGAGAGGAATTGGATTTCTTTGGGGAATTTGGAAGAATGAGTTGAATGGGGTGAATTTGGGGTTAAAAAGGTTTGTATAAGGGTCCTAAACATAGCCAAAATGACATAGTATTAAAACTAATTAATTAGGAAAAGACCCAACTGCCCTAAAATAAGTGTCAGGTGACCAATGAGGACCCACCATCCACGGACCGTGGATGGACCTATGGTCCGTCCTGTACACTTGTGGTTCCTTGTCAGACAGTTTTAGCCAGTCGATGGGCCATTGGACCACGGGGCGTGGTCCCACCTACGGTCCATAGGTGTCACCGTGGTCCCTGCATAGACCATTTCTGAGGAGTTAATCCACGCACCCACCTACGGTCCGTAGCCCACACTATGGGACGTCGTTGGCCCTTCGTGGATGACAAATGGAAGGTATGAAAAAGCCGATATTTGGTCTTTTGCATACAAGGTGTTACAATATGGAGTTGGGACCATTCATCCTCGAATGAGATTTTAAACTGGTTCTAAAAGAGTAGGAGAGGAACTAACAACCCAACCTATCAATGTAAGCATAGAACCAAGGAGGAAACATAAACTCCAACTCACCATACTCAAATGCGACATACGGAAGTAGGAACTACATCTAACAACCCAATATGCAAGAATTCTCAAGATTTTTCATGTTCGAGGAGGAACTACCTTCTCCAAGCTAAAAGCATGCTCAACACAATCTTATGGAGCTCATATGCAATTTACTGCCAAAAAACATAGCTAATGCATGTTCATCAATTCATCTCATGAACTCTATAGGGAACTCATACTTAATGCACAACAACATGAGGAAAATCAATCATGTAACTCAGTTTATTTCAAAACACAAGTTTTCATGAACACGCATAATCATAAGGAAATCATGGAAAACACATAAAGATACGTGACTCCCAAAACAAGGAAAACTCAAGAGGAAAATCATTACCTCAAGCTAAAATAAGAGTAGAGGGAAAGAGATGAGGATATCGGGACATCATATCAGCCTTGTCCTCCCAAGTAGCACCCTCAACTAATTGAATCCTCCACAAAACCTTCAGGCAAGCTATTTCCTTGTTTCTCAACCTTTTAACTTGCCGGTCAAGAATCTCAACCGGAATTTCCTTGTATAAGAGGCACTTATAAATTCCCAACCCTTCTAGGGAAACTATGGATGTCGGATCTCCAACACACTTCTTAAGCATAGAGACTTGGAAAATGGGATGCACAGTTGCCAGCTCATTTGGCAAATCTTTCTCATAAGAAACTTTATCCACACACCTCAAAACTTGATATGGGCTACATATTGGGGTCTAAGCTTCCCCTTCTTGCAAAAGCTCATCACACCCTTCATGGGTGAGATTTTCAAGTAAACCCAATCGTCAACCTCAAACTTTAGATCCTTTCTTCTCACATCAACATAAGACTTTTGCCGACTTTGTGCCGTGCTCAACCTCACTCTAATGAGTCAAACTTTCTCAATAGCCTCATCAACTAGCTTGGGGCCTACTAGGGCAACTTCACCCACCTCAAACCATCCTATAGGAGATCTACACCTATTACCATATTAGGCCTCAAATGGAGTCATATCAATACTTGAGTGACAACTATTATTATAGGGAAGCTATATCAATGGCAAATGGTCATCCCAATTACCCTTAAAATCAATCACAGAAGCCCTTAACATAACTTCCAATTTTTTGTAGTACACTTGCTTGCCCATTGATTGAATAACTCTATCAAAGATGCTTCATCCAATTCTAAGCGCCAACGATCGTTAATCAGTACATAACCCAACTAAATGAGTTGGGGTCAAATCCCACAGGGAGTGGTACGTGTTTAAGATTCAATAGGAAAGTGTGAATATATTCAAATCAACCATAGAAATAGACATTGATGAATAAAAATATAATTCAAACCAGGGGGTGACACGAATGTCAAATAAAGGGGGTTTTAGTTTTAATTATCAACTACAGCAGCAACAAATAACACAAAAATAACAATAATGAGATGGGTTCTTAGGATGGGATTCGATTATAGGCTAATGTAGACAATTGGGTAATTGCAACTCTTAGGATATATCTGTATATTAGTGAATAAGCTAGACTATACAGAAGGTAAACTTTCTCTCGAATAATTTACCACGAATCAAGTTGATTTATCTCGAACATCAACAAGCATGCAAAATAAGAACAACCTACGCTTTAGTCCATTCACTCTCTATAGCTAAATGTGTGGAAAAGGATTTAGGATTCACTCTCTCGAGCTGAACCCATGACAACCCAATACCCACTAACCATCAATCAATAACCTTGGTTTTAAAACCTCTCTCTCTCGCAAACCAAAAACACAATGGTAGAACTTTATTTGCAACTACAATTCTTAAATTAAACCACAATTAATGATTGAAATCACTTCTAAACAACATTTAAACTAACAAATAGCAATCCCCATAAACTAAATCAGTCCATAATCACATAATCACACTCCAAGAATTGGGGTTTTAGCTAGACATCATAAAAAGATAAAAATCATTACCAAATTGAGTTTGCATCAACTGGGTAAGATCAATTTCATCTTTATAATGCTCCAAGTCGAAGAATCTCAAAGACCCACTTTTAATTTCTCAAAAGTGAAAAACTTCAATTCTCCAAAACTTAGGAAAAACTAGAGAAAAGTTGTCTCAATATTCAGAGCTCAATATGAAATTTGATGTAAATGGAAAAATGATTATAAAAGATACTAAACTAAATGGTTAAAAATGTATTTATAGTCGCCAAAAATGTGTTGCGAAGACTCACTCGGCGAAGCAAGTTGGGCTCGCCGATCGACGATCCGCCCTTTGGTTAGTTCCATTACCCTTCTGCCTTGGATTTCAGCATCCTCAAGGTCTGTAACTTTCGGCGATCCAACACTGCATTGCGGAACCACTCGGCGATCCGCCGATTGCTCATTTCTCTCGCCAACATGATTTTCTTCTTCAGGGCTTGGCACACTGGAACTTTAGGTAGTCAAGAGGTCGTTCGTCGACTCGCCAAGTAGACTTGGAGATCACCAGGCATACTTTTCTTCATTCTTTCAACTCACTTTGTTCCTTTTTGCAAATTAGGGTCCTTGCTTTGTTCCTCAATCCAAATATCTGGAAACCAAGGGTTTTACATCAGTTATAGGCTCAAAATAACCATTTGAGGACACTAAATCATTGTAAATAAAGCCCAAAATAAGTCTAAATCTCGGACTCATCGCCCATCGATTTGGGGATGAAAAGTCGTGCTAAGCGTAACCTTAGTACCAAGCCCCTTTAGGAATGACTTCCAAAACTGAGAAGTGAATTGGGTATCACGATCGAAAATAATGGACAAAGGCACTCCATGCAACCTTACCATTTCTCTCAAATACAACTTGGCATAGTCCTCCACCGAATAGGAAACCTAGGTGAGAAGGAAATGAGCCGATTTTGTCATCCGATCTACTATCACCCAAATAGAGTCATTGTAACACTCCGGAAACTTATAAGTTACACTAGAGCTAAATGAAAAGGTTAAAAATCATAAAATGACTCCCCATAGATTAGTAAACCATCAAGATTTGAAATGAGGGTGATAAGAGTCAAGGCCAAAGGGCAAGTGCCAAGGCAAAGGGGCCAAGCCAAAGCCAAAGGCCAAGGCTGCCCCTAACTTGGAGCACACTGCCACAACTTCACGAGTTAGAGCACAGATCGTTGTCCTCACCACGTCTTGTGAAGGTGGCTCGTGGACTTGCCTTGGCCATTGAGGAGTAGCCACCAAGTTGTCTAGCTACTGCCCCATGGTCCACGAGAGGGACCACGACTCGTGGTCTTGACCACGGCTCATGGAGCCCCTCATGAAGATGCCTTGGGCAAGTGAGCTTAAGGCCCTAAGTAGCCTCAAGGACCACAAGATGGACCACGACTCGTGGTCTTGACCATGGCTCGTGGAGCCCTCGTGGGAATGCCTTTGGCATGTAAGCTAAAGGCACCATGTGCCAAGCTACTGCTTCACATTTCATGAGTGGGACCACGGATCATGGTCCCCACCACGGCTCGTGAAGGTGGATCATGACATCTGGGAGTTGTCACTTAATGAAGGTTAGTTAAGTTTTTTTCGATTTTAGTCCAATTAAAGTGAGGTCGTTTTGGGTGTTTTTAAGGGTACTATATAAGTTGTTTTTAAGTCAAAATACCCTAGACTAAGTGATTTTTGACAAACACCCAAATCAAACTAAAAGTTCATCTTCCTCACAATATTTCTCTCTCTAATACCCAAACAAGAAAAAGGGTAAACTTGGAGCTAGGGTTTTGCAAATTCAAGGCTTCTTCCTCAAATGTCTTAGAGATTCTTAATCAAGGTATAGTGGCTTTTAATCTATGGGTTTCACCCACAGAGTCCCTTCAAAACTTGATTTCAAGCTTTCAATTTCCCCCAAAAGCTAGGGTTTCAATCTAAGTCATGGGTTCTTTTCTTAAACATTTTCAAGGGTTTATTAATGATGGATAATGATCTAATTTATGATTTATTGTTGATTTATAATGAAATCCTCCCCATGAACCCATGAATCCCCCATATGACTAAATTGTGACTTCATGATGTTGGTTGATTGATTATAGTAGTATGTCAATTGATTATGTCTATATTGATTAAGTTTATTAAATCATGATATTCTCCATATCTATTGTAGTAATTCTAGATGTTTCGGTTGAAGGTGATTCATGGTCCTTGAAGGGAAAATTATGAGGGTTTGTGCATGTTTATGAGAATTGTGTATGAACTTATGATTCACTTAGAAGGTGAAGATACTATGAATATGGTGTAATTGTGGTATTATTGAAAGATCATTCTCCCCATATCCTTACACATGACTATGCATGAAATGTCTATGACTATGATAATGTTGTTGTGTTGATTGAAAGACTATTCTCATGAACACACTATGAACATGATGTGAAAGGTTTACACACATATTAATGATTCTAAGGTAGAAAGGCCATTCTCACCTAATGAATCTATGAGCTATCATGATACCATGTTAGTTTGAGTTCTAGGGCATTCGTTTATGAACATGAACTTGAGTAAAGAATTACATGAATTTAAAGGGAATTATGCTTAGCACTGAGTGGGTCATACGCTTAAATTACACCTCCCTAAAGAAGCATAAGCGATCGTTATCAAGTAAAGAACTCAACTTGTAGGTTGGGGTCGATCCCACGAGGAATATGGTTAAGACTTAACTTTAACCACGATTATATTCGTTTAGTCAATGTATTTCCAAAAATAAGTAATTAAATGGGAGGAAATTTGTGACAAAAATTCAAGAAATTATGTAAGTAATCAATAAGCAGGATTCAAACTTTAGTTGTTATCAAGATGAAAAAGTAACTAGGGTGTACGTGTTCCCCATAAGCTCATAACGCGGTAATCCTAATAATAGTAATCATATCATAGTGTATTACATGCAAAGTGGTATGTTATGTATATTTAAATCCTTCGTCCGGCATCTAGAAAATTTCACCTCGCACCTTGGTTCGCCTACTTGTGTATAATCTACTAACTCTTACCTTTAACTCATATTAGACATCACATCGATGTATGGCTTAGTTTTCACCCTCGCACCAATCGAGATTAGACTATTAGATAGTATCAGACTAAATCTATGTTGATAATTCTTTTCTCGTTAAATATCTCTTTGGTTCGAAAAGTTGTAACGAGGCAAATTTTAACGTTGGCCACCATTAAAAAGATTTCTAAGTGAAAGAATTATCAATGCATGCAATAACACTATTCAAGAATCACATAGTTACTATTCATACGTTGTTAATCGCTCATGGTTCCCACAACCCTAGTTGTGGATTTAGTTACCCATAATAGCAAGAACACAATTCATATTTTTAGATGAAGAAATCATGAACTTACGTAATAACTAGAAGAAACCCAGAATCTCAAGTTGAATTGTAAAGTCAAAATCTTCAAAACGAACTTAGGAAATTAAGAATTGCTAAAGTTGCAAGTTAATCTCCAAAGTCAAGAACTAGAATAAAAGTAATAAAGTCTCAGTCACAAAATAAGAAGAAGAAAAAAACCCTAAAAAGTATCCCCTTAAAATAATTATTTCTATGAACTATTTATAGTTTTAGAAAAAAAAACGCTAAATAAAATAAATATGTCTAAATAAAATTAGGAATCCAAAACCAAAAGGAATTGGATTCCTTTTTTTTTCCTCGCATGAATTATTTGCTATTTCTGTTGCCGCCGCCTTCATAATAATTAGAACCCTCCGACTGCTGAAACGTGGCAGCTGCAAGCTGTTTGAATTTCACATTACAACCATCTATTTCTCTTGGCTGCCAAAAATTACCACGTCGCAATGGTGGATTGGCAGATTTTAAATTCTGCCGCAATTTTGTATCTAACAACAATTATATATAAATATATTAGTATATTATATTTAATCAATTAAGTTGTCTGCTTGATTTCCTTCTTCAACCTTCCATCTTTAATTCATTTTAGCTCGAAATTTCTTTATTTTTCCACCAATTAATCCTACAAATAAAATATACTATTTAGCATAATCCATAGAATTCATACTCAGAAAGGACAAATATAAATAATAAATGTGAGGCAAATAATGATTAAAAATATGTATTTTGACCTCACATAAACACCCCACACTTAAAACTTTTGTTCGTCCTCGAGCAAATATTAAAACTCATCTCAAAAAATAAAATACGAATGTCATCACTTTGGTTAATACAAACCATTAGGCCATATATCAATTTCAAAACATCAAGTACACTTCTCAATCATTATGCAAGACATCAAAATAAGCAACAAATCTCTAACCTACTAACCTCAAGAAGGCATTTGAACTTATCAAATTTAAGCTTTCTCACCTACTCTCATCAAAGAAAACTAATAAAATCACATATCTATAATGAAACAAGTTCCCTCCCAAAAAGAAATAATCCACACACTCAATTCAAAAGATTGAATAGAATAAAATAGGGCTTTAACGAGTTGTAATGTAGGCTAGGGGAAGGGTAGGAAAACTATATAATAGTGACTTACACTTCCTTAAGCACTTTACAATTTTAGACTTCATCACCCATTATTTTCTTATCTTTTTTTTTCAGCCCTCTCTTCTATAATTAGTTCACAAGTAATTCTTAGCATCTCAAGAATGCTTCAATCTCTTTATTTTCTTTTTAAATTTTTCCTTCATAATAGTCACCCTCAACTTACGTATTTTACATGCGTTAAGGTGCACGACGTCCTTGGAAGGACCAGGGCTTTCATCATGCTAACTTTTTTTTTCATGTCACATTCTTTTGTTCTTTTATTTTTCATGTCGCATTCTTTCAAAGAGGGCTTTTAAGCATTTTGTAGCTATCATTAATTACCTTTTCACTCAATCATCCCTTTTTCTCAAAATTGATAATCAGAATAAGGGTATGCTATAATGCTCAGGGGAGCAAGGTGCAAAAACTAGGGATTCAACAAAATAGACAAGGGCAAAATATGGCTACCAACAAAAGGCTACATGCTCAAAAGGGCTAACTAGTGATAAAATATCTGAAAAGACTAAAATTTACCAAACAAATCAAAGAAAGCTTATTATCATCTCCAAAACAAAGCAACACTTTTTATTTCGCTTCAATAACATGCAAGGCAAGTTCTCGATGAAGATGCAAAATATGGAATAAACAAAATCTCACCACACATTACACAAGTATCAATCAAGATGGATCAATTTCACTTCTAAGAGAGACATGATCATAACAAACTACGGAATAAAATAAGCTATATACAAAGTCACTACCATGAACCTAGATGTCAAAAAGTTTGCAATTTCACTAGCAATCAAGCATTTACAAAAAAAATACTACTCAAAATTAGGCCCAAAGAGTAAGTATCACATAATTCAAAAGGGTATTTTCTTTTCCCTCCAAAAAAAATATAAAAAAAACATATTCCTAAAAAAAAATAAAACGACAAGGAATATGGTTTAGACTTAACTTTAACCACGATAATATTCATTTAGTCAATGTATTTCCGAAAACAGGTAGTTAAAGGGGGGGGGGGGGGGAATTTGTTACACAAATTCAGGAAATTATCCAAGTAATCCATGAGCAGGATTCAAACTTTAGTTGTTATAAAGATGAGAAAGTAACTAGGGTGTACGTGTTCCCCATAAGCTCATAACGCGGTAATCCTAGTAATAGCATTCTTTTCCTTGTGTAATACATGCAAAGTGATAAGTTAGGTATTCTAAATCTTTGGTCCGGCATGTTGAGAATTTCACCCTGCACCTTGGTCCGGCTATGTGTGTATAATCTACTAACCCTTACCTTTACCTCATATTAGACATCAGATCGATGTATGGCTTAGTTTTCATCTTCGCATCAATCAACATTAGACTATTAGATAATATCACACTAAATCTATGTTGATAATTCTTTTCTCGTTAATTACCTCCTTGGTCCGGCAAGTAATAACGAAGCAAGTTCTAACGTTAGCTACCGTTAAAAAAATTTCTAAGCAAAAGAATTATCAATGCATGCAATAACACTATTAAAGAATTACTTAGATACTATTCATACGTTGTTAATCTCTCATGGTTTCCACAACCCTAGTTGTGGATTTAGTTACCCATAATAGTAAGAACACAATTCATATTTTTAGATGAAAAAATCATGAACTTCCGTAATAAGTAGAAGAAACTCAGAATCTCAACTTCAATTGAAAAGTTAAAATCTTCGAAATGAACATAGATATTAAGAATTACTAAAGTAGCAAGTTAATTTCCAAAGTCAAGAACTAGAATAAAAGTAATAAAGTCTCAGTCACAAAATAAGAAGACGAAAAGAATCCTAAAAAGTATCCCCTTAAAATAATTATTTCTATTGACTATTTATAGATATAAAAAGAAAACCCTAATTAAAATAAATGAGTCTAAATAAAATTAGTAATCCAAAACTAAAAGAATTGGATTCCTCTTTTTTTATCCTCGCGTGAATTATTTGCTATTTCTGTTGCTGCCGCCTTCATAATAATAAGAACCCTCCGACAACTGACACGTGGCAGCTGCAAGCTGTTTGAATTGCACATTACAGCCGTCTATTTCTCTTGGCTGCCAAAAATTACCACGTGGCAATGGTGGATTGGCAGATTTTAAATTCTGCCGCAATTTTGCATTTAACAACCTTTATATATAAATATATCATTATATTAAATTTAATCCATTAATCTGTCTGCTTGATTTTCGTCTTCAATCTCCTATCTTTAATTCGTTTTAGCTTCAATCTTTTTTATTTTTCCACCAATTTAATTCTACAAATAAAATACACTATTTAGCACAATCCACAAAATTCTTCTAAAAAAGGACAATATAAATAATAAATGTGAGGCAAATAATGATTAAAAATATGTATTTTGACCTCACATCAACACCCCACACTTAAAACTTTTGTTCGTCCTCGAGCAAACATTAAAGCTCATCTCAAAAACTGAAAATATGAATGTCATCACTTTGGTTAATACAAACCATTAGACAACATATCAATTTCAAAACATCAAGTACACTTCTCAATCATTATGCAAGACATTCAAATAAACAACAAATCTCTAACCTACTAACCTCAAGAAGGCATTTGAACTTATCAAATTTATGCTTTCTCACCTACTCTCATCAAAGAAAACTAATAAAATCACATATCTATCATGAAACAAGTTCCCTCACAAAAAGAAATAATCCACACACTCAATTCAAAAGATTCAATATAAATTAAGGACTTCGTATCAAGAACAACTCTCACACTCACAAATAAAATTCACATGTATGCACAAAGGACCATATACTTGTTGATTATGTACATCTCCACTAATTAAGCATGATTGAATAGAATCAAATAGGATTTTAACGGATTGTAATGTAGGCTAGGGGAAGGGTAGGAAAACTATATAAAAGTGACTTACACTTCCTTAAGCACTTTGCAATTTTAGACTTCATCACCCATTATTTTCTTCTCATTTTATTCACCCCCTCTCTTCAACAATTAGTTCACAAGTAATTCTCATCATCTCAAGAATGCTTCAATTTTTTTTCTTTTTAAAGTTTTCCTGCATAATAGCCACCCTCAACTTACGTATTTTATATGCGTCAAGGTGCACGATGTCCTTGGAAGGACTAGGGCCATCATCAAGGTAATTTTTTTTTCATGTCACATACTTTTGTTCTTTATTTTTGTCAAGTCACATTCTTTTGTTCTTTCTTTTTTCATGTCACATTCTGTCAAAGAGGGCTTTTAAGCACTTTGTAGCTATCATTAATTACCTTTTCACTCAATCATCCTTTTTTTAGAATTGATAATTGAAATGAGGCTATGCTATAATGCTCAAGTAAGCAAGGTGCAAAAATTAGGGATTCAACAAAATAATCAAGGGAAAAATATGGCTATCGACAAAAGGCTACAGACTCAAAAGGGCTAACTAGTGAAAAAATATCTGAAAAGACTAAAATTTATCAGACAAATCAAACAAAGTCTATTATCATGTCCTAAACAAAGCAACTCTTTTTATTTTGCTTCAATAATATGCAGGAAAAGTTCTAGACTAAGATGCAAAATATGTAATAAACAAAATCTCACCACACATGACACAAGTATCAATCAAGATGGATCAACTCTACTTCTAAGGGAGACAGGATCATAACAAACTATGAAATAAAATAAGCTATATACAAAGTCACAACCATTAACCTAAATGTCAAAAAGTTTGCAATTTCACTAGCAATCAAGCATTCACAAGAAAGTACTATTGAAAATTAGGCCCAAATAGTAAGTATCATATAACTCAAAAGGGTCTTTTCTTTTCTCTCCAAAAACAATATAAGGATCATAACAAACGACGAAATAAAATAATCTATATACAAAGTCACAACCATGAACCTAGATGTCAAAAAGTTTGCAATTTCACTAGCAATCAAGCATTCAAAAGAAAGTACTACTCAAAATTAGGCCCAAATAGTAAGTATCACATAACTCAAAAGGGTCTTTTCTTTTCTCTCCAAAAACAATATAAAAAAAACTTATTCCTGAAAAAAATAAAAAGACACTCGGTTCAAAGGGACTATCCTCAGGAAAAAAACCAAAAACAAAAGCCAATGAACCCATTTAAAAAAAAGAGAAAAAACTCAATAAAATAGGAAGAACTAGGAATTTATTCCTCCACCCCACACTTAAAAAGATGCTATGTCCCCAAATCATTAAATAAAATTTAAAACAAGGGTTAGGAAAACATTTTGAGGTCTCTAGGCCTAGCTTGTAACATGTTCTTTTTATTTGCATCAAGGGTCGTCACCCCACACTTAAGCTCAAACATGCTCCTTTGCTTCAATTTTTTTTCTTTTTTTTTGGGTACTCAGACTTCCCCTTATCTGCAAAAACAAAAAAAAGAAAAAAAATGATACTAATAAAATTAAAATAAAATAAAATAAGAAGTTACACTACTAATTGGGTTGCCTCCCAATAAGCGCTTAATTTAACGTCGCTGCACCACACCATCAATTTTATTATTTTTCCTTCCACTTTGAATATATGAATTGCACCCCTAATTTCACATCAATTTTTCTATTATGCTCAAGGGGTGGTAGTATAAAAATAAAGGTCTCAAGAAATAGATATCGCATTATGCACTTCTTGGATCCTAAGTGAGGAATGTAATTCTCCAATGGTGGAACAACAAATTCAAGAATATAGACGCAATTTTCCTCCTCCATACACTCTTCTATAGGCTTAGATGACTCGATGAGTTTCTCATCATCTAAACATAATGTGGCAAAAAGATTGGAATGAGGTCCAATACGCCCTAACTTATGAATTATTTTATTATTTACACCCTCATATTTACACATACTAGAGTTTTTAAAAACAATATTATCTACTTCATTACATAACTCTAGTATACTCTTCTCAACAATGACACCATCAATAAAAGTATGATCAAGCAATTGACCCTCACCTTTTAGCTCTTCAAGTTGACTTATAAGTATCTTTTCTTCCTCAAACATATTATTACTAAATTGTTGGGTGTCATAAGATTTAATCTTTGCACTCAACTCACAATCTAAATAATAGAGATCAAATTCAAAGCTATCTTCAAGACTGCGCTTATACATTGATTTATAGCAAAATATTAACAAATCTTCCATGTATCCATACAACTTATCTTGTTCAGAAAATTAACCTATAAGAATCCATAATATCAGAAGTACAAGAATTGCAAGAATACTTATCACTACATACTTTTTTCAGATGACATCTCAATAAGAGTAAAAGAAATATGATAATAATGAAAAAAACAAATTTAAAACTAATCCTAAGAACAAAAAAGGACTACAAGTTAAAATAAATACTAAAGACAATTTCTAAGCCACATTCCCCAGCAGCGGCGCCAAAATTTGATACGCTCAAATTACACCTTCCTAAAGAAGCATAAGCGATCAGTATCAAGTAAAGAACTCAACTTGTAGGTTGGGGTCGATCCCACGAGGAATATGATTTAGATTTAACTTTAACCACAATTATATTCTTTTAGTCAACGTATTTCCGAAACAAAGTAATTAAAGGAGGGAAATTTGTGACACAAATTCAGGAAATTATGTAAGTAATCAATGAGCAGGATTCAAACTTTAGTTGTTATAAAGATGAGAAAGTAACTAGAGTGTACATGTTCTCCATAAGCTCAAAACGCGGTAATCTTAGTAATAGCAATCCGTTCCTAGTGTATTACATGTAAAGTCATAAGTTAAGAATCTCTAAATCCTTGGTCCGACAACAAGAGAATTTCACCCTGCACCTTGATTCGGCTACGTGTGTATAATCTACTAACTCTTACCTTTAACTCATATTAGACATCACATCGATGTATGACTTAGTTTTCACCCTCGTACCAATCGACATTAGACTATTATATAATATCACACTACATCTATGTTGATAATTCTTTTCTTGTTAATTACCTCCTTGGTACGGCAAGTAGTAATGAGACAAGTTTTAACGTTGGCCACCGTTAAAAAGATTTCTAAGCAAAAGAATTATCAATGCAAGCAATAACACTATTCATAATTACTTAGTTACTATTCATACGTTGTTAATCGCTCATGGTTCCCACAGCCCTAATTGTGGATTTAGTTACCCATAATAGCAAGAACACAATTTATATTTTTAGATGAAGAAACCATGAACTCATGTAATAAGTAGAAGAAACCCATAATCTCAACTTGAATTGCAAAGTCAACATCTTCAAAACGAACTTAGAAATTAAGAATTGCTAAAGTTGCAAGTTAATCTCCAAAGTCAAGAACTAGAATAAAAGTAATAAAGTCTCAATCCTAAAATAAGAAGAAGAAAAGAACCCTAAAAAGTATCCCCTTAAAATAATTATATCTATGGACTTTTTATAGATGTAGAAAAAAAAACGCCTAAATAAAATTAGGAATCCAAAACCAAAAGGAATTGGATTCCCCTTTTTTTTTTCCTCTCGTGTACTATTTGTTGTTTATGTTGCCGCCGCTTCATAATAATTAGAACCCTCCGACTGCTGACACGTGGCAGCTGCAAGCTGTTTGAATTGCACATTATAGCCGTCTATTTCTGTTGGCAGCCAAAAATTACCATGTGGCTATGGTGGATTGGCAAATTTTAAATTCTGCCGCAATTTTGCATCTAACAATCATTATTTATAAATATATTATTATATTAAATTTAATCCATTAATCTGCCTGGTTAATTTCCTTCTTCAACCTTTCATCTTTAATTCGTTTTAGCTCCAAACTTCTTTATTTTTCCACCAATTTAATCGTACAAATAAAATACACTATTTAGCACAATCCATAAAATTCCTGCTCAAAAAGGACAAATATAAATAATTAATGTGAGGCAAATAATGATTAAAAATATGTATTTTGACCTCACATCAGTGGGTTTGAATATGAGATGGAAGCTTTTACGCCAGTAGTCCGGGTTTCCAAAAAAGTTATCTCATGAGATGGAAACCTTCTACGCCAGAAGTTCGGGTTTCTAGTGGAAATCTCCCTATCCTGTAACTATGTGCCCATATAGGTCTTTAGCTAGTGGATCCACCTAAGCTAACAAACTAATTATACCTTAGGCAAGTAGGAAACCTCTTTTCGGTGTGGGGGCATGACACCGGATTCCATGTAGCTCACATGGTCTATGTCAGTTAAGTCTATTTCCCTGACAAGAATATGAATATGACAATAACATGAACTATACTTATGACTTCTCAAGGAGTTCTACTTAGTGTGAGTGGGGGTATGAGACTTCACTTATGCATTGCACAAGTAGTCTTTGGAAATGTGTTATAGTGTGGTTTTCTTATGCTATGAAGATATATGAATTATGCATATATGATATGGAGTGTTGCTAGGAGTGGCTTTCCTTATTTCAAGTTAATGAACATGAATGTTTCCTTGTTTATGAGTATTGGCTATGGATGAGGACAAGTTATGAAATGTATGTTAGTCTATCTTTCAACTCTTGGAAACTTTTATCACAAGCTTCTGACCATATGAACTTAGTCTTCTTTTGAGTCAAAGACGTCAAATGAGGGCAATTGAAGAGAAACCTTTAACAAACCTTCTATAGTATCTGGCCAAACCCAAAAAGCTTCTAATATACGAGGTAGTTAGAGGTATAGGCCATCAATACCCTTACTTAATACAATATGACTGAGGAAAGCAACGGACCTTAACCAAAATTCGCACTTGCTAAACTTTGCGAAAAATTGTTATTCCTTAAGAATTTGCAACACAATCCTCAAGTGATCAATAATCTGATTCTCACTTCTTGAATAGATCAAAATATCATCGATAAACAAAATCACAAACATGTCAAGATATTTTTTAAACACTCTATTCATCAAGTCCATAAATTCTGCCGGAGCATTAGTCAACCCAAGCGACATCACTAGAAACTCATAATAACCATAATGAGTTCGAAAATTCATCTTCAGAATGTAATCATCAATCACCCTCAATTAGTGATAACCTGATCGGAGATCAATCTTTGAGAAATAACTTGCCCCTTGGAGTTGTTCAAACAAATCATCTATCCTTGGAAGAGGATACTTGTTCTTAATGGTCACCTTATTCAACTGTCTATAATCAATATACATAAGAAAAGACCCATCTTTTATTCTAACTACCAAAAACTAGAGGACCCCATGGAGAGATATTTGATCGGATGAAACCCTTATCCAACAAGTCCTTCAACTGTTCTTTCGACTCCATAAGTTCTGCCGGAGCCATATGATAAGGAGGAATAGAGAGAGGTTGCGCATCTCGGAGAAGGTTAATACCGAAGTCTATTTCTCGCTCAGGAGGATTACTGGGTAAGTCATCTGCAAACACTTTCGGGAACTCATTTACAATGGGGACCGACTTGAAAGAATGGGTTTTGGAATCGATATCTCTCTCCCTTACTAGGTGGTAGAAGCAACATTTAGAAATCATCTTTCTAGCTTTAAGATAAGAAACAAATTGACCCCTAGGCATGAAATTTACCCCCTTCCACTCTAGGATAGACTTATTCGAGAATTGAAATTTTACTACACGAGTTCTAAAATCAATAGAAGCATAAGAGTGTAACCAATCCATACCCAAGATAAAATCAAAATCTAACATGTCAAGCTCTTCCAAGTCAACAAGAGTAACTCTATGGGACAAGGAAACATGACACCTTTTATAGACCCTCTTAGCCACCACAGAATCACCAATAGGAATAGAGACACTAAAAGATTCTAACAACACATCAAGGAACACATCCAACTAGACACCTAGCATCGTGCTTCCTTCCACAGTTAGTGCAATTGGACCTAGGCAATGAAGATCCACTACCATTACATCCTTGAGGCTTAGGGTTAGACACCCTATCTTGGTTGAACTTTGGAGGAGCATTGGAGAAACCTTGACCGGGAAACTTTTGTTGGAAGCTTGGACGACCTTGCCCATCAGACCTTTCTTTGGAAAAATTACCATCACCGGTCTTAGAAAATTGAGTGAAGTTTAGAGCATATTCCCTCACACTCATACTCCCTTGTTTAAGTCTAATGAACACTAGCACCGTAGCTTCCCTCATCTCAAGGGGAATTAATCTATCAAGAAATGCGGACTTAAACATCGCCCAATCAATAGGACCCGCATCTTCCGGTCTCCCTTGTTTTCATTGGTTATACCACATTTGACCCACACCTTTCAATTGATAAGCGGCCAAATCCATTTTTTCTAATGGTGTAACTCCCATGGTTATCAAAACTTATAGACCTTATCAATCAATTCTTAAGGATCTTTCTCAACATTCGAACCATGAAACTCCGGAGGATTAATCCTTGTGAAGTCCCTCACTTTTGAAGCCACCGAATTCATGTCTGAGCTTGCGGGAACCACAACCTCCCTATGGGCTTGGGCTGTAACCACTTGAGCCCACACTTAAAAAACAGCCCTAAACTCCGCATTAGAAACATGCTCGGTCAAAGGATCGACCGAAACTTGAGGAGTTTGGGGAGGAGCCTCTTGTTCCGCATTCTCTCTCACATTCCTTCTAGCTTAAGCTCTTCGGGAGCCATATCCTAAAGAACATAGGATAAGGATTATGAGAGAAACTTTATAGAGTTAAACTCTATCACACGACTTAAGAGTAATGAAAGAAGTGGAGTTTCTTAATCATCTTGTAGGCTCTCATTCATAAATATGGCACACAGTCATGAACAAGACTTTAACACAAAACGATGTCGCTTAATAGTTAGTTAAAATGGAAAAAACTAAACTACCCCTCAACTAATTCCCAAAACTATTTTCTCGGTGTGACCCACGACTCCCTCACCTACAGATCGTGGTTGGACCCACGGTCCGTGCTGGTGAAGCATGGGTCGGGTTCTGGGAGTTGATGGCTGCAGGTTCTATCTACGGCAGCCTACCCACGGAGTGTGGGTTAACCCACGAGATGTAGGTGTCCTCCACGGATTACTGTCCTGCAGTCCTTCAAGGTCTTTTCCTCAAGGACCCATGGTTGGTTCTTGGGGTTTAGGCCTTGATGTTCTAACACAAAAACATGAATTTTAAGGTACGGGGAGGTACGTTCAAGGCTCTAACCCTAACATCAAGCTCTAGCTAAGCCTACTAGTTTTCGGAGTTTTATAATATCTCCCCCTTGGGAATATTCATCCTCGAATAATGATCTAGACACCTTACAGAAATAAAGACTCAAAGACTAGCAGCCCATTATGCATGAAACATCAAAATAATGCACTATTCAAAGAAGGAAACATCAACTCCATCTCAAAACATAGTCAATGAAATACAAGGAAGTAGGAATTACATCTAACAACCCAATATGCATGAAACTCAATATTTCTCATATTCATAGGAGGAACTACCTTCTCCAACTAAAATAATGCTCAACAGAACAACGTGGAGCCAATATGCAATTACTCCCAAAAGCATACTAAAGCATGTTCATCAACACATCTCACGAAGTCAAATAGGCAACTCATACTAAATGTACAACAACACGAGGAACATAAATCATGAAAACTCATTTTCTCACTACACATGAATTTTATAAGGAACTGCATAACATAAGTAAATCATGGAAAATCACATATAACACACATGAGTCCCAAAACATTAAAACTCAAGAGGAACTAATTACCTCAAGCTTGAAGAGGAGTAGAAGGAAAGAGATGGGGATATCGACACTTCATATCGGCCTCGGCCTCCCAAGTATCACCCTTAACTAAATTATATCTCCATAAAACCTTCACGGAAGCTACTTCTTTGTTTCTTAATCTCTTGACTTGCCGGTCAATGATCTCTACCGGAACCTCTTCATAGGAAAGGCTTTCATCCACTCCCAATACTTCTACTGGAATAATGATCACCGGATCTCCAACACATTACTTAAGCATAGAAACATGAAATACCGGGGTAAACTCATTTAGCAAATCCAACTCATAGGCAACTTTCCCAATACACTTCAAAATGTGATATGGGCCCATATACCGAGGACTAAGTTTCCCCTTCATGCCAAACCTCATCACTCCTTTCATAGGTGAGATTTTCGAATTGACCCAATCATTAAATTCAAATTCTAGATCCCTTCTTCTAATATCAATATAGGACTTTTGTCTACTTTGAGCCGTTCTCAACCTCTCTCTAATGAGCTGAACTTTCTCAATAGCCTCAAAAACTTATTCGGGTCCAATAAGAGCAATATCACCTACCTCAAACCAACCAACCGGAGACCTACATCTCCTACCATACAAGGCTTCAAAAGGAACCATACCGATACTTGAGTGGTGACTATTATTGTAGGGAAACTCTATTAATGGAAATTGGTCATCCCAATTAGCCTTGAAATCTATAACACACGTCCTTAACATGTCCTCTAAAGTCTTAATGGTGCGTTCTGTTTGACGATCCGTTTGATGGTGAAAAGCGATGATAAGTTTCACCTTAGTACCAAGCCCTCTTTAGAATGACTTTCAAAAGTGTGAAGTAAATTGAGTACCCCGATCCAAAATGATGGATAAAGGAACTCCATGTAACTTCACTATCTCCCTTATATACAAATTGGCATAGTCTTCCGCCGAATGATAAACCTTGATGGGAATAAAATGGGTTGATTTTGTCATCCTATCTATAATGACCCAAATAGAATCATGTTGCCTTCGAGTGCGAGGGAAACCCACAATAAAGTCCATATTCACATCTCAGAAATAAGAATACTTTGGGACAAGCCTCCCGGCCTTTAAGGCTCAACCTTAACTTGTTGACAATTAGGACATTTAGCTACAAATCACACAATATCTCTTTTTATACCGTTCCACCAATAGACTTCCCATTGATCACGGTACATCTTGGTGGCTCTCGAATGAATAGAATACCGAGAACTATGAGCCTCTCTAAAATTTCTCCCATAAACCATCCACATCCGGAACACATAATCGATTGTGGTACCTAAGTACCCAATCTCACCCTTGGGAGAAAGCCTCAATGGACTTCTTGAGTACCGACTCTTTCAACTCAACAAATATATGTCAAGGTCTTGTTTAGACTTCACATCCACCACAAAGGACGATTCAGAGCCATTATGAATCATGAAACCATCCTTGGTGGAATCTACAAGTTGGACACCTAACCGGGCCAATCAATGCACCTCATGAATGAATTCTTTCTTTTCATCTTCTACATGAGCCACACTACCCATGGACAATCTACTAAGAGCATCCGCAACCACATTAGCCTTGCCGGGATGGTAAAGGACACTCATGTCATAATCCTTCAAAAGTACTAACCACCTTCTTTGTTGGAGATTCAAGTCCTTTTGACTAACCACATATCGGAGACTCTTGTGATAGGTGAAAACATCCACATGGACCCCATACAAGTAATGTCTTCATATTTTCAAGGCATATACCACTGCCACTAATTCAAGATCATGGGTTGGATAATTCTTCTCATGGCCTTTAAGTTGCCTTGAAGCATAGACAATCACTTTACCATTTTGCATGAGGACACATCCCAAACCCACTCTAGAGGCGTCACAATATACAACAAAACCACTTGTTCCGTCCGATACGGTCAACACCGGAGTGGAAGTAAGTCTATCTTTCAACTCTTGGAAGTTTTTCTCATAAGAGTCCGACCACTCAAACTTAGCTTTCTTTTGAGTCAAAGCCATCAACGGAGAAGCAATAGAGGAAAAACTCTCAACAAACATCTTATAGTAATCGGCCAAACCCAAAAAGCTTCGAATGTTGGAAGGAGTTAGAGGTCTAGGACAACTCTTGACCGCATCCGTCATCTTAGGATATACCTCAATACCCTTGCTTGACACAATGTGACCAAAGAAAGCTAAGGACCTCAACGAAAATTCACACTTGCTAAACTTTGCAAAAAGTTGTTGGTCCTTAAGAACTTGCAATACAATTCTCAAATGGTCCATATGTTTATTCTCACTTCTTGAATAGATCAAAATGCCATCAATGAACACAATAACAAACATGTCTAGGTATTGCCTAAACACTCTATTCATTAGGTCCATAAATGTCGCCGGGGCATTTGTCAACCCAAATGACATAACCACAAATTCATAGTGACCATACCGAGTCCTAAAGGCTGTCTTGGGAACATCAACCCCTCTCACCCTTAGTTGGTGATAACCCGAGCGAAGATCAATTTTGGAGAAATAGCTAGCCCCTTGAAGTTGATCAAACAAGTCATCTATTCTCGGAAGGGGATATTTATTCTTTATGGTCACTTTGTTCAATGGCGATAGTCGATGCACATTCTAGGAGACATATCTTTATTTCCAACAAACAACACCAGAGCACCGCAAGGAGAGATACTCGGTCGGATAAAACCCTTGTGTAACAAATCCCTTAGTTGCTCTTTTAACTGTTTCAACTCGGCTGGAGCCATTCAATAAGGAGGAATAGAGATAGGTTGCGTATCTGGTGAAAGGTCAATACAAAAATATATTTCCCGCTCGGGAGGAATACCGGGTAAATCCTCGAGAAAAAAATTTGGAAATTCATTCACCACCGGAACCGACTCAAGAGAAGGGGTTCAAACCAAACATCCATCACCCTAACAAGAAGGAAAATGCACCCTTTGGAGATCATTTTCCTAGCTTTAAGACAAGAAACAAATTGACCTCTAGGGATAGAATTCCCCCCCTTCCACTCTAAAATAGGCTTATTAGGAAATCAGAATTTGACCACACGAGTCCTACAATCTATAAAGGCAGAACATTCATGCAACCAATCTATACCCAAAATCACATCAAAATGTAACATGTCCAACTCCACTAAATCCACCAAAGTGACTTCATGAGACAAAGAAATGGGACAAATTCTATAAACTTTCTTAGCCACAACGGAATCACCAACCGGGGTAGAAACCAAAAAAAGGCTCTATTAACACTTCGGGGAGTATTTCAAACTTCATGGCCACTAAAACTGTCACAAATGACAAATTAGCACCAGGATCTAACAAAGTATATACAACAATTGGAAAGACTTTTAACATACCGGTCACCGCATCCGGGGAGCTCTCTTGGTCTTCTCGGGATCAAAGAGCATAAAATTGGTTTTGCCTTTGAGCATTGGAGTTTGAACCACTTGGAGGAGTTTGCTTATCTTCTCTCCCCTTAGACGTAAGTGTTGGGAATTTTTTTAATTGATGACCACTCTTACCGCTACCATAACAAAAACCCAAGCAGGTTAGGCATTTACCATCATGTTTCTTTCCACATTTGGCACAAGTAGGCTTTGTCATAGTCGTTGCCTTATCATAACCTCCTTTAGGCTTAGGGTTAGACACTCTATCCTTGTTGACCTTTGGAGCACTCGAGGAGTCTTGGTTAGAAAACCTATGTTTGAACCTTTGTCACCCTTGTACATCGGACCTAGCATTGGAGAAGTTCCCATCACCGGTTCTAGCTCTTTTCACCTCCCTATTCATTCGCTTGAGTTTTTTCTCGTCAATTTTTTCAGCATGGACTATAAGACTTGAAATATTCATTCTTGGGATAAGTCGAACACTCTCATCACAAATTTATTCATTCTAGCCCTCGAGTCTGCCACTATGGTTGGAGCATACTTGGATAGTTGGGTGAACTTTAAAGCATAACCTTTCACACTCATACCCCCTTGTTGAAGGTTTATGAACTCTTGCATTTTTCGTTCCCTCAACTCTAGGGGAAAAAATCTATCAAGAAACATCGATTTAAACAATTCCCATCCTATCGGGCTCGCTCCTATGGGTCTCTCACCTTTCCATTGTTCATACCAAACTTGAGCCACATATTTTAGTTGGTAGGTGGCTAGCTCCACCTTCTCCTCCAAAGATACCCCCATATCATCAGGCACCTTGCAAACCTCATTGATAAACCTTTGGGGATCCTCTTCCACTTTGGAACCAAGAAACTCGGGAGGGTTCATCTTTGCAAAAACCCTCAATCTAAAAGCCGCGGAATTCATATTAGGGATCACATGAGTCTCAACATCTCTATTGGCTTGGGCCGTCATGACTTGAGCCAACATTAGAAAAGCCGACCTAATCTCCACATCTGACATAGCCGGAGGATTAATTGGAGCTTGAGTAGCTTGAGGAGCTTGATTACCTTGAAGAGATTCCTCATTCACATTGTCACCCTCCGTTCTTCTTGCGTTAGCCCTTCATGTATTCATTTCCTGAAGACACAACAAAAGGATTAGGAGAATGACTTTTATAGAGTTAAACTCTAAGGCATGACTTAAGAGTAATGAAAGAAGTGAACTTTCTTAACATCTTATAGCCTCTCATTCTTAAATGTGGCGCGCTTCACACTCATGAACAAGAATCTACTAGACGTGGCTTATGAGATATCATCCTAGAATCATTCTAAACTTTGTGCTCTAATACCAAGTTTGTCACGACCCAAGGGTACCCCTAGATGTAACAAGGCTCATGGAACCCCGAAAGGCTCCATGTAAGCCACTTAGCATATCATGACATAAAGTAATAGAACAATAAGAGTAAAACTACATTTAAAGTCCAAATGACTTTACAAAAGAAAATTGGATGTCTAACTTGTCTCATTAGGCTATCTATTACAATTCATGAGTCAAAATAGGGTCATAACCCTAACAACATAATCGAATAGAAAGTACTAAAAAGAAACTCAAAGAGAAATGTCCCATCCTCAAATAATGAGGACTCACCACAAGAAAGGAAAATAGTCAATCCAAGCTAGAACCAAAGGATAATCTCCTTAAGAACCAGAATCTACACTTTGGAGGAAATGTAGAAAATATGGGTTAGTACAAAAATTGCACTAAGTATGATAGTCATACACAAAACCATAAAACATGTAAAAAGAGGACATTTTAATTGAATGCATGCAATTTTTAGTTAAACCCTCATTTAGAAGACAATGGAAGAGCATAAGTCATAAGCATGTTCATTACATAAATATTCACATCATAAGAGAACCATACCATTTGTACCCTCAAAGCATACTTTTGCAATGCATGAATAAGATCTCACAATCCTACCCAAGCTAAGTAAAGATTATTGTGTAACCATCATTATTAATTAATGTTCTTGTTTATATTCTTACCATGGTGGGAATAATCCTTAACCGACATAGACCATGTGAGCTTAACATGGAATCTGGTGTCATGCCTTACACCGAAAAGAGGTGTTCTACTTGCTTAAGGTAGAACTAAAATGTATTAGCTTTAAGGTGGATCCACTAGCTAAATAACCTATGGGGCACATAGTTATGGGATAACGAGATTGTTACTAGAAACCCCAACCTTACGTAACGAGGGAGCTTCCATCTCATGAGATTACTTTTAGAAACCCGACCTTACTTAACAGGAGAGCCTCTATCTCATATTCAATATCCACTCAGTGCTAAGCATTACTTCCCAAAATTTACATGTTTAGTCTTGAATTGAGTTCACTTCCATGAAAGAGTGCCTTAACACTCCCTCTAACACAATTCATAAAATAGCTCATAGATTCAATAAGTAAGAATGAACTTTCAACCTTAGAATCATCATATTGTGAGACAATGTTTCACATCATGTTAATTATTTGTTTATGAGAATGACCTTTCAATCTACACAACAATTACATTATAATCATGTTCATAAAGCATATACAATAAGTCCACAATCATGTATAATTCTCATGTTTTACCCCTCTTGGGTCAAGGATCACATTCCATCCAACACATCTAGATTTACAACATTAGATATGGATAATAATATGATTCGATTAACTAAATTACTACAAGCACAATCTCATAGTATTCTTCCTTCATCAAGTCACCCACATCACAAAGGCATAAATTGCGGAATTGGGATTTCATTAATTCTTGGAAGATTTCATCATTAAACCATAACAAAATAACAATTCAATCATAATATAAAGTAATTAGATCAATAGAAATGTTTTTGAAAAGGAATCCATGACTTGGAGTAAAACCCTAGCTTTTGGGAGAATTACTAGTTTCAAACTGAGTTTGGAGGGACTCCATGGATGAAGAAATAGCATACCTTGATGAAGAACCCTCAGGAAATTGAGTGGAAAAGGCCTATACTTCAAACCCTAGCTTGATCTTCTTCTTCTTCCTTGGAGTTCTAGAGAGAACATTTAGGGGAAATTGGTAGTTATGATTTAAATGACTTAGTTTAGAGGCATAAAACATTTATATAGTAGGTCTAAAATAATACAAAATGACGTCACTTATTAGAGTAACACCCTTCAAACTAGTAGATTAAACCAGGGCTAAGTGTGAGGGTTAGAGCTAAGGAAGAGGGCAAGAGACAAGGAAGAGGACTAGGGCAGTCCACTCTTACATGGATGATTTCACGTATCAGAACACTACTTCCAGTTCAAGTGCCAATGATCATGAGTAGTAATATAACCCAACCAAGGGTTGGGATCGTTCCCACAAGGAGCGGTTTGTAATTGAGAATAAATAGAAAAGCAAAATTGTGTTCAAGTTAATTATAACTATAGACATTAACGAGTAAAAACATGATAAATTAAAAAGGTGACACAAGTGTCAATTATCAATCGGGGGTTTGCATTCAACTAATAAACAAAAATAGCAAGAATATAAAGATGCGAATTAGGGAGACAGGATTCTTGGGATATGATAGGAATATGGGATAAAATAAATAACCGGGTAAATGCTATTGATAGTAAATTGCTGAACATTTGTAACTAAGCTAGACTTTAGTGGGGGTAAATTTTCTCTCGAACAACTTACCCCGAATCAACTCGGTTTCTCTCGAACACCAAGTTGCAGCAATTAAGCACAACCTTCGCGTTAGCCCATTCACTCTCTAGAGCTGCATGTGTGGGAGAAGGTCTAGGGTTCACTCTCTCGAGCTGAACTTACAACGACCCAATAACCACAGACTATCGATTTAGTAGTTTTGGTTTTAAAACATCTCTCTGGAGCAAGCCAAAAACACTAAGCTGAAATCTTATTTGCAACTACAATCCCATTAAGTTCAAACACAACTACTAAAACAATCACATTTAAACAACAAATAGCCTAATAATGAGCAATACGCAACAGTAAATTTAACCCATATTCACTTATTCACACCCCAAGAATTGGGGTTTTAGCTAGACATGATAAAGAGATAAAAATCGATACCAAAAAGTGTTTCCATCGAATAGATACGATAGAAAATGACATTAAACATGTCAAGGATGAAGATTCTTGAAGACCCACTTCCATTTTATTGGAATTGTAAACCTTCAAATCTTCAAAACTCAAGAACAATGTCTCCAAAAACTCTAAGAAATAAAAACTAGTTTCTAAAAATATAAAACTTGATTTCTAAAGTTGCCTACAAAACTAAAAAAATCAAACAAGTATTATAGTTGTCAAAATGTGTGCTACGAAGGACCACTCGTCGGAGTTAGTCGGGATTGCCGATCCACTCGGCGATCCGCCCTTTGATCATTCCTATCGCCATTTCGCTTCGGCCTTCAACACTTCAAGATCTGTAACTTTGGGAGATAAAGCACTGCATTGTAGAATCATTCGGTGACTCATCGACTTCTCATTTCTATCGCCTATTTGATGTCGTCCTTTAGGGCTTGGCACACTGGAACATTGGGCGAGACCAAGGCCATTCGGCGAATCACCCAATGGTTTAGGCGATCCTCAGGCCTTCTTTTCTTCGTTATTTTGGCTGCCTTATTCCTTTTTGCTACATAGTGTCCATGCTTTGTCCCTAAGTTCAAATACCTGAAATTCAAGTATTTACATTAGTTATTGAGACAAAATATGCACTTGAGGACACTAAATCCATTAAAATAAAGCCGTAAATGAGTCCAAATTATGGACTCGTCAACACCCCAACTTAAACTTTTGCTTGTCCTCAAGTAAAACTGAAGTTCAATAGTTCAAAAGGGATGTCTCCAATAGTGCTATACAAGATTCAACAGTGAATGCACACAAAAGAGTCTCAACTTACTCATGCAAGGATCAATTGTGCACTCAAAGTTTCAAGCTGTGGCTCACCATTATCAAAGAATCTCAAGCTCACTGTACTTGCTTCAAATGCAAGTTTAAGCTCAACAAAGGAAATCAAATTCCCTCACACAAAAAATGATTCCATATTCACGCACAATAGTTCAACAATTTAATGTTCTAGAATCAAGATCAACACTCACACTCCCAAAGATGAACACAATGTGTGATTTCACCCATAGGTTTGCCCTTATTTTCCGATCGACTTTTGCTTCAGCTCTTTCCTAAATACACATGTATATTCATCTATATAACACATATTACATATTGTTAATTTTGTCATTAGATTCCAGTTTATGATTTTTTCTTTATTTTGTTCTTCTACTTCTGTTGTCATACTACTAAATTCATTTCTTATAGCTACTTCGTATTTATATAATATTTCCATAGTTGTAGTAGCTAATTCACCATCACATTTTTTATTACTTCCTGGGGCTTGTTCTATCCCTTAAATTTTTGGTATATAAGGTTACCTTTTACTGTACTTATTATACTTTTTTATATGGGTTGTATAATTCTATCATCCGCTAAGTATATTTCTATGGGTGTATCTATTCCTTCTCTAAAACATGCTTTTATTAGTATTTCCGTTCCTCCTAAATGTACATATTTAATTGGATCTTTAGCCTTAACATCTTGTATTTCTTTATATATTATTCGTTTGTTTATTATTGGTATTTTAGCCTTTTGTTTGGTGTATTTGCAATCTATGATATGCTCTCTTTGTCGTTTAAACCAATTTCTTATTGTTGGTATTTCAAATATTTTTTCTATGCTTAGGTCTAATTCTTTTCCTTTTATTTGTTCAAATATACGAATATCAAATATTATTTTCTGTTCTAAAGATTCTTCATCTTGATGTTTTTCTTTAGTTATTATTTGTATATATGTTTCAGTCATTCATATAGTATTCATTATCTGATTCTGTTACTGAATTATTTTCTATTTCGTTTGTTTCGTTTTCTGATAATTCATATATACTATTGTAACGACCCAAAAAAAATGAACTAGTGAAACTAGAGCCTCACAAGTGAGTTTGGAGTTGAGAACATGATGAAATGATGAGAAATGACAGTGACGTCCGGAAACTAGTCGTTTGAACTAGTAAGTTGTAAGGGTCTTGTCGTTGAAGTTTGGAGTGTTGTTTAAGGGCTTAAGGGGTTGATTAGCTAGTTGATTAATCACCTTTATAAGCTAGCCAGACCTTAAGTTAGGTCATGAAAACATTTAGAACCGAGACCCTCAAAACAGTCCCCTAAAAAAATAGTTTTTAGTTTTAAGTTAGGAGTGAGGGTCAACTTTAAATGGTCATATCTTTTAGCTCAAAATGAATTAGGTGGACC
>NC_064282.1:64883473-64890577 GCF_019186545.1 Solanum stenotomum | reverse complement strand
CTACCTATACATTGCACGAGTAGGCTTGGAGAGGGTCATAGTGAGTTTCTCTAAATCCTAATGTATGTGACACAATTGTGGCCTAAATAAGGTTATTAAAGAATGTTGGCTCTCAAATGCTTAATATGAGATGCATGCTATACTTGGGTTATATTATGAGTTATTTTCCCTTGTCATGTCTTAATTAATGATATACCTCTTATGTATGAATATTGTGCAAAGGTGAAAGAAAGGAATGATAAGTTACTTTAAGTGACCTAAATGTGGTGCCTTAGTATGGATGGTGGTATGGGACGCCATCCATACATTGCACGAGGTATAGCATAAGGGTTGCTTGAGGTGAAGGTCCAAGGTAAAGGTTTTCATGTTGATATTGTTTAAAGGTGATATTATGACTTACTTGATGTTTATGCTTGTCTTGTATGTCTTTTATGCAACTGTTCATGATACTTCAAAAAGTGGCATAATGCATGGTTTCTAGCCAAAATGTCCCTTTTAAAGCATGTTTTGCATGGTCATCGTACTTAGTACTTAATTGTACTAATTCCATATTTCTCTATTTTCTACTAGTGTAGGTTCCGGATAGTGAGCGGGTTCTATAGTAAGCTTGGAACTTGAAGTTATTCCAAGATCTTGTGGTATGTCCGCATATGTCGAGGACAAAACTTTTCTATTCTAATTTTATGATAAGGTTCTCGTAATAGACTTAATAGACTTCTTTTGATTGTAAAGGGCCGTGTCCCTACTTATGTTTTGTGATTGTGTCTGAGATGGCCATGTGAGACTTAGACTTCCGCTGTGTGTTTTTAAAATTGTTTTAATGAAGCTTGAATGTTTGGATGTAAATAAGTTTTTAATTCCGCACTATTATCATTATTTAATGCAATGAATGACTATGTGGCTTGTATAAGACCCCTTCGGGGTCGAATACGCCTTGTTACGACTTGGGGGTGCTCCCGGGTCGTGACAACTATCATCGCTTTCTAATTCATAATCTATATACTCTATTGGTATATATTTTTCGTTGTCTACTAGTATTTCTGATATTTGTTTTTTCTTTGGATTTTTAGGTAATTTGCAATCTTTAGCTATGTGTTCTAATTTTCCACAATTATAACGAGTACATTCCGTTAGTTTTCTCTTTGGTCTATATGGTCTTTTGGTTTTGTAGTTTTTGACGTAGTAGTTTTTCCTTGGTCTTTTATACTTATATTTTGATTTGTATTTTTTATAGTTTCTTTTTTATTTTTATAATACCTATCCGTACAACCAAATTGGGGTGCTGTTTTATTTTTGCAACATGCTAGGTTTTTTACTAATATCTTTTCCATTTTTATTTCTTCTTTACGTTTTTCACATAGTTCTATAAACCATTGTTGTAGGAATTTTATTCTAGCTCCTAAGGTATCTGTTAATCCTGCTTCATTCCAACTTTTTATTACGTTTTTATTAAAAGGTTCTGGTAATTTTGTAAAATATAATTTTCTTATTTCTTTACTTTCTTCTGTGCTATATGTTCCTTTATAATAGTTTTCCCTAAATGCACATGTATATTCATTAATATAACACATATTACATATTGCTATTTTGTCATTAGATTTCGGTTTATGATTTTTTCTTTATTTTGTTCTTCTACTTCTGTTGTCATACTACAAAATTCATTTCTTATAGCTACTTCGTATTTATATAATATTTCCATAGTTGTAGTAGCTAATTCACCGTCACATTTTTTATTACTTCTTAAAGTTTTTAAACTTTCCTCTGATAAATTTTGTAGCCATAATTTTATTGTTCCTATAAGTGTTCTTTCTATATATCTTGGTGTTTCTGTCAATCCTATTTTGTTATCTATTAATTGTTTTGATGTATATCCCATCAATAATTGAATTGTTTTATTTATATTTGCTACACAATCTAAATCTAAAAAATTATGTTGTTCAGTTATTGGTTTAGGTGTCCATTTTTTATTCAATCTTTTATCCCATATAGTTTTTTCTTTATCATATTGTTCATAGTTTGCATTATAATATTTTAAATTTTTTGGGTTTTTTATTCCTGATGTACAGGTTTTTCATCCATGTCTACGTCTCCTGTATTTACTTCTAAATTCTTTGTATTATCTATGTTTGCTAAAAGTTCCGTATATGTTTCGCTTGTTTCCGAATGTTGTTCATCTAGATCATCGTCATTTATTTCATCAATTCTTATTTCAGGTAGATTATCTTGGTTATTTTCTTCTTTTTGTTCTAGTTCTTCTTCTAATTGCAATTTTTCTTTAAATTTATTCATTTGCTAATTTTGTTTTCTATTCTTCTTCTTTTTGTTTAATTTCATACATTTCTTTTAATATTGACATCTCTTTTTCTAGTTCTATTATTATAGTATTTTTTACTTCTTCTAATTGTTGTACTTCCTTTTTTGCTTTTAGTTTTATTTTTTCAATTTCCGTATTTCTATCTATTTCTTCATTTTCTTTTGTTATTCTTATCATAGCAGTTAAACTATCTTCTAGTTTTACCGTTTGTTTTTCTAACATTAAACTTAGATTGTCACCTATTTTCTTATATCTTCTTCCTAGATTAGAAAATATTATCTTTATTTTTAATCTGTCATAGTTTTCATATGTTTTTTCATCTATTGCGTATTCTTCTTTATTTATTTATAAATTATGTTGTAGCTTATATTGTAAGTTTTCTATTTGTATTTGTAGATATAAAATAGGTTTTCTTTGTGCTATTATAGATTTTTCACAAATTCCTGTAAATATATTACTGTTAAGTCTATTTTGCATATGTCTCAATTCTTGTCTTTTTGCTATAATTATTTCAGTAAATTTTTGTCTATATTCGTTATTCTCATTATTCATTGTATCTTTAAATATTGAATATATTTATAATCTATTTTAGAAATATTATCCATTAATTGATCTAATTTGTTGTTATCAATTTTTGTGATATTGAGTTGTTTGTATTCTCGATATAATTTGTTTAATTTTCTTCTTATTTTTCTTAACTCTCTACTAATATGTTTCTTCTTATATATTTTTTCATCAATAGCTCTGATACCATTGATAAATTTTGTAGCCATAATTTTACTGTTTCTAAAAGTGTTCTTTCTATATATCCTGGTGTTTCAAAATTAGCAATATGTAATATATGTTATATAGATGAATATACATGTGCATTTAGAGAATATTATTATAAAGGAACATATAGCATAGAAGAAAGTAAAGAAATAAGAAAATTATATTTTACAAAATTACCAGAACCTTTTAATTCAAAAGTAATAAAAAGTTGGAATGAAGTAGGATTAATAGATACCTTAGGAGTTAGAATGAAATTCTTACAATGATGGTTTATAGAACTGTGTGAAAAACATAAAGAAGCAATAAAAATGGAAAAAATATAAGTAAAAAACCTAACATGTTGCAAAAATAAAACAACACCCCAATTTGGTTGTACGGATAGGTATCTTTCCAAGGCTTGTAAAGGGGTTGAGTGTAATGGTACGGTAATTTAGGCTTATAGGCTAAAAATTCTCATGAAGTGTGATGTGAACAACACCTTCTTTCCTTCTCTCTGTCATTTTCATTCAAGCTTAAAAGTAACCTCTTATTCATCTTCCATGAGTCATTGGAAACCCTACTTTCTTTATATTTCCATAACTTATTTCACGACTTTTTCTTTCTTTTTATTTTTCAATTTTTTCTTCTTTTTCTCTGTTTTTTTTATATGGAGGGGTTCAATTTTTTTCTCAAAAAATGGGCATGAGGGACTCCTTTGCATTTACTTGATTTGCCTTTTCTTTTCACCACACCCCCAACTTAGGCTTTTGGCCTAAGTTGGCTATTCAAACAAACCATAGATCATGAGGATTTTGGGTAATGGATAAGGAAAGGTTACAATGTTATCAAGTTTCTTCCAAGAACATGCTAAGGTTAAAAAGGTGCTCAAAAGAGGTTCACACACTCACAAGGTAGGCCGCAAAAGAGGTATAATTTCAAATTGATTCACACTCTTTAAAGTTTCCTAAGATCATCTCAAGAAATCCCATCACTTAGTCAACCGGACCAACGGGGCAAATTCTAGGTGTCATCATGCATGGTTCACGGTAAGCTCATCACACAAGGCATTGACACCAAAGTCAAACAAGACTCCACACTTTCGCTAGTGTGCATTGTTCATCACAAGAGAACTCGATTCGATAATTGGCTAGTCACAAGGAGATGCAAAGAGTTCACATATTGTCTATGCAACTTCAATTGGCCTAGCTGTAGCCGCACATTCGTTTATGTTTGATTATGAGCACTATTCAAGTCATCGGTATTGATCAAAACCGATACTCAAATTTGCAAGAGAACAACCACATTCAACACATACAAGAGGTGGCAAAAAATAATTTCAGAAGGGTCAACAATCATTTACAATTAAAAACAAGGAGCTACAAGATCAAACCTTCCACAAAAAGTAGTGTATAACACGAATTTAGTTCAAAACCCAATATATAAACAAAACTAATATACACAAAGGTGGGCCTCACCCCACCACAAACAAAAATCATTTGTCCTCAAATGCAAATGAAAATATCCAAATTAAAATAAACTAAGACAGAGAGAGAGGTAAATAAGGGATCCTACCTACGCAGTCACTCCATTTGTCTGGGCATCAGTGCCTAGTGCATTTGTCTGGTCTCGGTTCTCAGTACCTGGAGTCACCTCAGCAGGAACAGTAATAACACTAGGAGTAGCCAAGGAGGTCTCGATAAGTGATGTCTGGATCACCGACTGCATACTCGTCCCTGCAAGATCCGGCAAGTCTCTATATATGCTCTCTTCCTGTATCTGTATCTGCTCCTCATCGGTCTCATCATCCGACTCACTAACTATAGTCTCATCACGGTGTACATCGCTGGTGGTAGCTGGAGGAATCTCAGGAGCATCTACATCATCAGCATCCTTCAGTAATGAAGTGAAGTCGGTAGACTTCAGATAGTCTACGTCCTTCCACAAATCTTCTACCTTTGCTTGCAAAGCCATAACCTCTGAGGCCTCCCCCTGTCTTCTCTCACAAGCCATGACTCTAGCAGCCAGATCATCAACAGAAGCCCTAAAGGGGGTTAGTACTGCGAAAATAACACTCTCAATCATCCCTAGAATAGATATCTTCAATCGAGTCACCCTTACGTAAGCTGAATAGGCTAGATTCCCCATTTTGAGGATCATCGCCTTTGTTATCTTGACTTACTGGGACGAGGTGAAGTTGCCCAAAACCTGTGAAGTAGTAGAAGGGGCAGAAGTCTGTGAAGGCTCGAAGGCTGGAATAGGTGAAGATGCCTCTGCAGGTATCAAATCCGTATCCACTTCCAGAGATGTGTCCACCGGAGCTTCCCTCCTTCTGTCAGCCTCCTCTCGTGTATAGTCGGCCTCAATACGCCGGATATCAGTGGAGAAAGAAGGTGTAACCTTAATATCTCTTGCATCATCCCTGGGTACTACAACACATTGGCACAACTCAGTGATCAGGACTGAGAATGGCAGAGAAGTCTGCCTCTACTAAGCTCTCATGGCCTTCTCCTGTGTATATAAGAAGTTCCAGGTCGATGCACCTCCGTGACTTGATAGATCCAAGGCATGCTGCCTTAGGATGGCGCAGAATAGAATCGTTCTGAGATGGCATTATAGTGCTACTGATGAAGCCAAACCAGAAACGAGCAGCAATGCTCAACTCCCTCTTCTCTATGGGAACTCCTACCTCTATCCACCTCGGGGTGGTGTTGGAAATGAGTGGAGGCAACCAGTGCTTCAAGTCATCCAAGGACTAAGCCACATGTGAACCCTCGTAAGGACATGTAGAGTGCAGCGCTCTCTCCAATACATTGTTAATATACTCACTGGTGCACCTAACTTCCTTACCTCTGACCCTGACCGACTTCAACGGTCTGAACTTGCTGGCCTTTTTCTTACTCTTCGGCACCAACTCTCCATAGGCTCTATAGAACTCCCGAACCCATGAAGGAACATAAGGGCCTCGGGGTTTGGTCAACTGAATAAGCCTATGGTAGTTGAGAGTGTCCAGCACATCTGAGTATTTACCCTCCACACCCTCAGTAGATAATAACTTCTCCTTGAGACTGGTTCGTAAACCATCTTCTTTCAACCTGTTGAGAAGTCTAGGTGTAGGAACGACTGGTGGCATGGGAGTGACATGAAGTGCTGGAGTTGGCTGTGATTCTGCTGGTGTGGATGCATGAGGAACTCTGGTGGAAGTGGGTTGAGATTTAGCCCGGAGCTCATTCCTTCAAGAAATCAAAGGCTGCTCATCTTCAGGCTATGAAAAATCAGCCCGGGTGTCAACAGCCCCTCTCTAAGATGTGTGCTTCTTTCTTTTGCCTTTGTCTCCCCGTGCGAGTTCTTGCCTTCTTTTCTTTGGAGGATTTGATCCCCCTTCGTTTATATTAATGCCCCGTGATTTTTCTGGGGTGCCCTATCTAGGTTTGTTCGCACCATATCAGCAAAACATCAGAGAGAATTAGTAAATATTCATATCAAAGCACATAAAATTAACTGCAGACAGGCTCTCCATTCAAGTTGGCCAGTCGCCAAAAGGATTGGTTCAAAATTCTTAGCAAGTCGGCGATGGGAGGTCCATTTCGGCGAATCGCCGATAACTTTCTGCAAGTAAGACCTAACCCGCCGAAAGGTCCAGTGCAAAGGAGTTTAAGGGTGCAAACAAAGACAGATTAAGAAGACTTTCGGTGAGTCACCGAGTGATTTCGGAGACCTCAGGCTTCTCACCGAAAGTTACAGAATCAATCATCAAATAAAGTATGAAATTAAATGCGAGATTGGGACATTAGGTGAACCGTCCAGTGGTTCGGCGAGCTCGACCCAGCTTGCCAAATGGACCAACGTGCCTATTTTCAATCCAACTTCTCGAATTCCACCCCGCAACCCCTGAAAACAAAATCAAAGCATGCACTAGTTAAATTAAGATCAGACCCATAATACCCATCACCCTGAGATACTCAGACGTCTCCCGATTTTACCAAATTTGACCATTTGACAATTTTTTCCCTTAAGAATTGTAATGACCCTCCAGGTCATTT
>NC_064282.1:64756549-64883373 GCF_019186545.1 Solanum stenotomum | reverse complement strand
GTAGGTCAAGGGCCCAAATGAAGACCCACAGACCACAACTCATGATTGACCAGCACGCCCCGTGGGTCCACCCATGGGCGTGGTCTTATGGGTGAGGCAGTGTGTTGGTCTTAGGTGGTTAAGTGAGGGGTTAGTGGAACTTTTCGGAATTAATTAGGGATTAAGTGGTGTCGTTTTACCCTAATTTAGACCACCTATATAAAGACTTTATACCCTTAATTAAGTCATTCTAAATCATTATTTCTAAATCCCCAAAAGAAACCCAATTCCCTCTCAAAAATCCTGTCTCTAGAAAGAAGAAGAAGAAGAAGAAAAAGAAGAAGAAGAAGAAGAAAAAGAAGATGAAGAAGAAGAAGAAAAAGATGATGATGTTGATGATGATGATAATGCTGAAGATGTCATGACTCAAGGCTAGCCCCTAGATGCAACACGGCATACTCGACCCCAAAGGGGTCTCATATAAGCCTCATAGCATTTCATTGCATTCGATAATAGAAAATAGTACTGAATTAAACCTTTATTTAAAACCATACAATCAAAATATTCATTTCAAAACTTTGAAAAACACAGCAGAAGTCTATTGTCTCACATGACCATCTAAAAACAACATCTGAAACATAAGTAGGGTCATGGCCCTTTACAATCGAAAAGTCTAGTAGTAGTCTTTTACATGAAAGAAATGGAAACATCAAGTACCTGTCCTCGATCTATGAGGACATACCACTAAGTCATGGAGAATCTCAAATACAAGTCCTTGATCTAGAGAGAAAGAAATTCACTTGTCGGAACCTACACTTGTAGTAAAACATGGAGAAGAATGGGTTAGCACAATTAAGTACTAAGTATGATAGCCATGCAAAAGCCATGCTTAAAATGAACATTTTATTTGAAAGTCATGCTTTCATGCCATTTTGATAAAACTTCATGAACATAAGCATAAGAGGCATAACATTCAAACATAACCAACATACAAGTCATTTCTCACAATAGAGACATAATCAACATATAACCCATTACCTTCACATTAAGCCTTCACCTCAAGTAACCCTCATGATATACCTTGTGCAATGTATGGATAGCGTCCCATACCACCATCCACACCAAAGTACCACATTAAAGTCACCAAAAGTGAACTTACCATTCAACATTTCCATCTTCATACAATACTCATACATAAGAGGTATAAACATTACATAAGTCATATCATCACATAAGGACCATCACCTAAGACAACTCTAAGTCAAACTTGTGCAGTGTGTAAGTAGCATCCCATACTACTACTCACACTAAGTACTCATTTAAAGTCACCATAGGCAAGGCACATTCATATACGATAAGTCATAACAAGGAAGTAATTGATAATACAATCCTAGTATAGTATGCATCTTTACATTTAAGCATAAAAGAGTCAACATTCTTCATTTGCTTCATTTAGGACACATTCATACATTAGCCATTAAGACTTAGGGAACTCACTACGACCCTCTCAAAGCCTACTTGTGCAATGCATGGATGGCATCCCATACTACCACCCACACTTCATAGAACTCAATAAGAAACCATAATACACATCTCACATGATGGGAATAAGCATTTAACCGACATAGACCATGTGAACTTGACATGGAATCCAGTGTCATATAACCCCCACACCGTAAAAAGGTGGTCCACTTGCCTAAGGTAGACCTGTAATATTTAGCTTAAGTGGATCCACTAGCTAGGACATATGTGGGCACATATTTTATGGGATAGGAAGATGTTCATTGGAACCCTAGCCTTACATTGGGAGAGTTTCCATCTTACCATATCCACTCGGTGCTTCGCCTACATTCCCATAGAGTATTTCATTCACATTACATTATTGTACTTGAGAGGAACGACATAAGCCTATCGACCCAAAGTACATTATTACACATGAAAGGAATATCATAAAATTATCGATTCATGGTTCATTATTATGATAGCTCATTTGAATCCTCATGAAAAGAACGACATAAGCCTATCGATTCATGGTTCATCATTACATTTGGTATACACATTAAAGGAATGCCATAAGTCTATCGATTCAAGGTACATTAGTTCATTAACTCATTAGGAAAGGAATGTTATAAGCCTATCGATTTAAGAGTCGTCATTACATTAGATCATTTATGAAAGGAATGACATAAGCATATCGATTCATATTCATTAAGTCAAAGACACATTCATCAATACAAGAAAAATGATGCCTTAAGCCTACCAATTCAAGATCCAACAATACATTGAAGAAACTCTTCACATTCTATCATCATCATTCATGAGTGTCAATTGAGAATAAGCCTTCAATCATAACACAATTTCATTCTAAACATGATCATCATACTATCATTGAATTCACATACATATCCTTCACATCATATTCATACCTTAACCTTCATACCTTGCCTTTCAAGGCCATGGATCACATTCACCCACACACCTTAGATCAATACAATTAGGCAAGACCAATAACATAATTTCAACATTCTATATCCATATACACATAAATAATTCACATACTTCATACTCAATTAATTCCCAATCACAAATAACAACATAGGAACTTGGGGGAAAACATGGGTTCTAGGAAGAAATCATCTTAATTCATCTTTAAGTCCACAATCCATTCATAAATCAATGCAATAAANTTCATTCTAAACATGATCATCATACTATCATTGAATTCACATACATATCCTTCACATCATATTCATACATTAACCTTCATACCTTGCCTTTCAAGGCCATGGATCACATTCACCCACACACCTTAGATCAATACAATTAGGCAAGAGCAATAACATAATTTCAACATTCTATATCCATATACACATAAATAATTCACATACTTCATACTCAATTAATTCCCAATCATAAATAACAACATAGGAACTTGGGGAAAAACATGGGTTCTAGGAAGAAATCATCTTAATTCATCTTTAAATCCACAATCCATTCTTAAATCAATGCAATAAAGCCTTTGGAAAACGTTTAGAATTGAACCCATGCATATATTGAAATCTAGGATTTTTGGGTAAACATTGGAGATTTGAAATCACTTTTGAAATTGTCTCCTTGAAAGAAACTAAGTCAAGGATGAAGAGCACCATACCTTTTATGGAAGAATCCACGAAAATTCCTTGAAAAACTTGAAGATTTGACCTTGGAATCTTGAAGTCTTCACCTCCAATGGATCTTTCTATAGAGAGAACTTTTGAGAAGAGAGGTGGGTTCTATTTTGTGATTTTGAATAATGAGTTAAAAAAAAAGAGTTTAATACTTTTAATACTCTTAAAATACTTTAATTAACATGAAATAACCGTCCATGAACTAAACTAACCAAGGGAGGAATTTACCAAACCATTATTGCCTTGGCCGAACCAAGACAGCAAACCAAGTAGGGACTCACGACACCAAACCACGGACCGTGGATTGGGTCACGCTCCGTCTTGGTCAGCCGTGGTTTGTGGCTGAGGCTTGGTTTTGGGGGCCAAGACCTACGAATCAGGTCCAAGAGTCGTGGTTGGACCTACAGGGTGTGGTCCCCCTCCGTAGGTCACCACACTTTTGGCAACCTTCAAGTTTCCTTGTGGTCTTGGGGGTTAGGCTAAGGGTCTTCCTTAAGGACCCCAGGGTGGTCCTTGGGGAGTCGTACCTTGACGTTTAACCCTTAAACCCCTCAACCATGGCTCGGGACAACATTATACACCCTCAAACCTCAGACCAAACTCCAACACACAAAAGTTAGGCTTTAGTTTCACTTATTCGCTTTACGGGTCGTTACAGAAGAAGAGGGTCAACCGTATATACATGATATCCTCGGAAATACATCGAGAGTTTATAACCCATGGGGGACTATCGAGTTCCATATACTGATACAAACGATCTCCACGTGTCTGTGCGGACGATCTCAACGCACAGTCATAAAATCAAACAATTTTCCCACGGACGATATCCACGTGCTCAAATTTTAATCTTAACATCTCACAATCCCCGGCACGGATGATCTCCATGTCTCTAACTTATACTCAGTCTCATGTCAATGCATGTGTACAATATAATATCAATGAAAAGGGATGATGATGTATCTCAATCAATCAAATATCAATATGATATGTAATCACCTCAGCTATAACAAATTTACGGGTCCAAAAAAAATACAATCACACAGAAGAAATCAACAATACATCAGTTAATGCCCATATGCTTTGGCATTCTCGGATTACAATCCACATTCTATAGTAATAAGCTTTCCCTTTATAACATCGGTACTCGTACCAATGCCCGTCACACCATTAGTACGAGACCCCCATATTTCTCCCTTACCCATGGTCTATTTCATTTTTAATCTTTAATTAGAAAAATGTCCTTCAACTAAGTCTGAAAGTCTTAACATACCTTGAATGCTAAACATGTGCCACGAATCCTTTAGATTTTTCCTTTCCCTTTCACAAAACTTCCGAACATTCCCAATCTATCAAATATGAAATATTCTTAAACAAACGAGTCCGTAGACACCTATATTAATATATGTCTAGCCTAGACCCAAACCTACACTAATCTATAATCAAGCTCCTAATTTTGGTGTCAACTGATATGTCAAACGCATATTTGTTAAATTTCAAGCTTAGAGTTAATCCCCAAATATCATGAATCTAATGATATTCATATAATACAATACCACCAAAAAAGTTTTATCTATATCCACATATTAAAACTTCAAAGAAAGATTATTTGACACAAAAGTTACAAGGATATAACAAGTTAATTGCACAACCGAAAACTAACGTTAATTTAGTAAAAACATGTTACAACTACGGACTGTTAAATACCGTATACACATATAAGATAAAGTAATAACTAATGGAACTATATACATGTTCCATTTATGCAGACATAAGGGTCTGTCAATGATTAGCCCCACACTCACTCATTATATCCTAATTATTAAATTATCATTACCTAAATATTACCCTTACATTCAACTATCACAAGTCTTCAATTTATTCCTCCACTCGTGGCAGCGTAATTAGAGAAAATAATTTCAATTCCTTGTCCACCCAATTTAAATAGAACACCATATATTTCATGTACATAGAAAGCTATAGAAAAATTAAGAATGTGCACTAATTGTTTGCTTACCTGAAGTTCGAAGTACAATTTTATTTTCTCTTCTTCTCACGTTCGTCTGCAAGGGAAGTTTTCTGCCACAATTCTTTTCCTTTTCCTTTTCCAAATAAAGTAATTAGGTATTTAAAGTGGCAAAATCCACTAACTTAATTTAATTTCATGGGCGAAGTGGTAAAGGGTATAGGATAGATTTTAGACTTGGCCCATTACTTTCTAATTAAATTAATTATTAAAAAAAATTGACAATTAAATAAGTGTAGTTACCGAATTATTCAAAATTTTCCTCTAAAACTTTACAGGAAGAGTCAAAATAGTCCAAGTTCTCAAAATGACGCAACGGGTTATTACATGGGTCAAGTGGTATAAGGTATTAAATAAATATTAGACTTGACCCATTAACTATTAACAAAAAAAAAATTATTTAATATTACTCATCAATTAAATTACTCCAATAAACAATTAGTTCCATTATATCCATTTAGAACCTACCAAAAGAGTCTTTTACTGAATAAGAAGCTCTAATTCCCAAAACGAACCCACGGGTCTTTACACTTGTAAATCACTAGGTCGTCATATAACACTCGTCCCAACTTTCAAGTCTGACTTAGCTTAAGCAATGCCCAAAGACTCTCATTTCTTTCTTTCTTGATCAACAACTAAGCATTTATTTCTACTCACCCCCATTGATCTTAACTTTATACATAGTTCCACTTCTTCCTTCAACAATTATTTTTGTTGATGCTTTTTTTGTCACATGTATGGAAGAGTTAGAAATTTGTTCCATCATGTTGTTAGAAATTTCTTGCATTGCTAAACCTCGCACTTTATATATATATATATATATACTAGTTTTGACTCAAGTGTACTGCACGTGAATATCAAACCATGTACGCAATTTTGAAAAATAATGTGAATATTATTAAATAAAAAAATTAAGTAAACAATTATAAAATGAATGATAAAGTATAAGTTCCTATGAATAGTGGATGTAAACTTTCTTATGATTACTACTGAAAGCCAGCTAGCAACTCTTAAAATCTATGTGTTACACCTCTTAAATATACTTTATTCTCCCTCCTCCAAAGTGCATTACTTAGTTATTATTGTATCGTTGGAGTTCTTACTTTCAATGTAATATAATATAAATAAATATTGATATAAAATATAGAATATATACTAAATTGGATGTTTTTAGTCAGAGTGTTATATTAATTTAACATTCATGTTAGGAAGTGATCAAGTTTCAGTGAACTTTGAAGTTGTCAACGTCTATAAATCAAACTTGAGTTTTTATTAAGAAGAGAAGAATATAAACATGAAAAACTTATAATTTAAAAATGTGAGAAAACTCCTCTATTTATATTTAACAAAAGGTACTATGAGCATGCACATATTGTTTCTTATCATAAAAGTTACAACATTTCGAAAAGGTCATAACTCATTGAAAAAGTCACAAGTCTTTGGAAAAGTCGTAACCATTCAACGTAAAATGGTGTCTTCTTTTAATATAATATAAACAAATAAATATAATATAAAATACAGAAAATATACTGTATTGAATGTTTTAAGAAGAAGAAGAACAATGAAAAGCATTAAGAAATTGTAGTTCAAAAATTTGAGGAAACCCCTCTTTTTATAGCCAACAAAGGGTAGTGTATGAAAAATGTCTATTGTGCCTTATCAAAAAAAAAAGTCACAACCCTTAAAAAATGTCACAACTCATCGAAAATTCATAACTCTTTGGAAAGTCACAACCCTACAAAAAAGTCACAACTCTTCGGAAAAGTCACAACCTTGTAGAAAAGTCACAACAGTTTGAAAATGTCACAACTCATCGGAAAAGTTTAACTCTTTGGAAATTTCACAACCCTTAAATATAAAAATGTGTCTGCTTTTAATATAATATAATATAATATAATATAAAAAAAATGTATGGATGGATGGATGGATAGATAGGCAGGTGGCAGGCAGACAAATAGAACGACAAACAGATAGAACTCTTTCTCTTTTTCCCTTCTATTTATTAAAAACAAAAGAACTCTTAATTTATTCTCTTTTTCCCTTCTATTTATTAAAAACAAAATATTATTTCGAAAATCACGTCACTCATTCTCGCAAGTTATAAATTATCCACGAAAAAGGTTGTAAGCAGGGCTAAGCTATAGAAAGCAAGTAAAATGTACAAAATGACTAGAAGGATCGTTACATTAAACAAAGAAGATCTTCTACTCAACTTTCAATTCATTAGCAAAAAATAATAAGAGTTAAGAAAAAAAATTACAAATAAAAGAAAAATAAAAAAACTCAAAAATGAAAAAAAGAAGAAAAAATGATGAAAGACAATTGAACATGGAGGTTGTTTAAAAACATTTGAGGTATAGAGGGACAAAATTATATTTATTCTATACATAAAGAAAAAAAATACATCAAATCACCTTTGAACTTGGCAACAAAATTTACCATAGAACTTTAACTACACATGCATTTAGATACCCCTTAACAACTTTGAAATGAATATAATACCACTCTCACCTGCCATATCATAGCCATGTAAGCGCCAACATGGCCATGTCACCACCACATCATTACTTTTATTTATTTCTTTTTGTTTATTCACCATGTTTTTCTTTAACACTTTTTAAAATTAAGTTACACTAATTAAATAATTAAAAATACATTTTCTAAAATCAAAGACCCATTTTTATTTCTCCTCCCCCTCACTTCTTTCTTCGTCATCATTTCTATCCCTTCACTGCTCTTTTTTCTACCTCTTCACAATTTATTTTTTAAAAAAATAGCTTTAGAGATGAACCATTACAATACAACATTATCTTCTGCGAATTCCCCTCTCCCCTCCCCTCCCTTTCCCCTCTTTGGATCTGCCATGTGAGAATTAAAAAAATTAAAACAGATCACTCAAAAAATTCAATTTTTTTTTTAAATAACTTTAGAGAAGAACTACTACAATACCATTCTTTCTTCTTGGAATCCCTCCCCTCTTTCCCACCTCGAATTTGTCTTGTGGAAATTGAAAAAAAAAACAGGTCACTCAAATTTTATGTAAATTGTTATATTTGTGAAATTGACGTCAATAAAAGATATTGGTGTTGGATTTTATGGATTACTAAAGGATTGGTAAAATGAAAGTAGTGAACAAAGTTGAAGATGAAGATGAAGGAAGCAGTGATGCTTCAATGAAGAAGAAGCTATACTGGGGAAGACAACAAAATAAAGAAAAACCATAAATCATAGAAACTTACATCGTTAATTGGTTAAATTAATGAAGTAAAAAGAATTTTAAAAAAAAAGTTATCTGCAGCTATAAGCAATTCCTAAATATACTTTAAACCAAAAAGGATTGTTTGATGGACATGCGCTATCATCTGATGTCAAAACTCCTAAATATATTATTCAAATTGGAGTTTATGGTTGATTTTGGTACTTTTCTGAGAATTGTTTAAATCTTTTATCCCATAATGATCTGCTCGCTATCAGTGAACTTAATCCTTTTGGTTTTGCACAAGTTATTGATTTTATTATTAAAATAATATATATATATATATATATATATATTGGGTTTATGTGGTAATGAACCAATTGTGCAATAAATTAAAGTAGTTGTTAGAATAAGCAATAAATAATATGCGTGTACTTTGTGTAAAATAGTTTGTTAGTCACCAAAGTGGCCAAACTAGAAAAATTAGCGTCTACACATATAATAGTTATGATCACTTGATGCATGTATTATATTTCTATAGTTTGTTAGTCACCAAAGTGGCCAAACTAAAATGTTTAAAATTATTCACATGCACAAAATTTTATGAGATTATGTATGCATTTGTATTCATATAGTTTGTTAGTCACTAAAGTGGCCAAACTAGTATGGTTAAGAAAAATATGTATTCATAAAACTGTCATTTATCTATGAAGGTTAATTAAATGCCTATATATTGAAAATTAAATAGATAAATTGACTTTCACTATTGCTAGAACTTAAGAATTTACCCAAAGGTGAATCAATCATTCTACAAATAGTGAAAATTATGAGGTACATTAATCTTTTTAGTCAAACATATATTGTATATCCAAAGATGTTGTATATATTTGATTAAAAATATTCAATTACCTATTAAAGATAAAATTGGCATTTAAATTATGATAATGTGTCGTAATATCTACCCAAAGGAGAATTACGATATATTTTTATCGCTTTACTGAATTCACATTATTTTCTAATTTGTGAGCATGTATATCTATTTTGCAGTTATTCCTCTTCATTCGCATGCTTCGTCTGTTACTATGTTCAATGGATTGAACTTCTCTGAATGGTATGAACAAGTACAGTTCCACTTAGGTGTAATGGATCTTGACTTAGCTCTGCTGAATGACAAACCTACTGCCATTACTGATAAGAGCAGTGAGGATGAGAAGTCTTTTCATAAATCATGGGAACGCTCTAACATATTAAGCCTTATGTTCATGCGAATGACTGTTGCTAACAACATTAAGAGTACTATTCCACAAACAGAAAGTGTCAGGGAATACCTGAAGTTTGTGGAAGAACGTTTTCGTTCTGCTGATAAGTCTCTCGCTGGTACACTAATGGCTGAACTCATGACCATGAAGTTTGATGGGTCGCGTAGTATGCAAAATCATATCATTGAGATGACTAACATTGCAGCAAGACTTAGGACCTTGGGGATGAAAGTGGATGACACCTTCTTGGTTCAATTCATTCTGAACTCATTGCCTCTTGAGCATGGACCATTCCAAATTAACTATAACATTATTAAGGATAAGTGGGATGTTAGTGAATTGTCAAGTATGCTTACTCAAGAGTAGTCAAGACTTAAGAAACAAGGAGGTCTAACCTCATAGGTCAAGGAGCTGGTAAAGGACTTAAAGTGAAGGCCAACAAGTTTAAGAAAAAGAAAGCACCTGCTAAAGTTCCACAAGATGCTCATAAGGAGCTCAAGGCTGATGTGTGTCATTTATGTAAAAAGGAAGGACGCTACCAGAAAGATTGCCTGAAACGTAAAGCTTGGTTTGAAAAGAAAGGTACATTTAATGCTTTTGTATGTTTCGAATCAAATTTAGTAGAAGTTCCTAATAATACTTGATGGCTTGATTCTGGTGCAACTACTCATGTATCCACTATGTTGCAGGGATTCACTACGATCCAAACTACAAATCCAAATAAGGATTTCGTATTTATGGGAAATCGCATGAAGGCTCAAATTGAAGGCATAGGGACTTATCGATTGATCTTGGAGACTAGACATCACCTTGATCTATTACAGACTCTTTATGTTCCTTCAGTTTCTAGGAATTTGATTTCCCTTTCAAGACTTGATGTTTCTGGATTTGATTTTTAATTTGGACATGGATGTTTCAATTTATATAAAAATACTATTTTTATGGTTCTAGTGTTCTTATTGATGGTTTATATAGATTGAAACTCGATAATAATTTTTTTGAATCTCTGATTACTATTCATCAAAATATTGGAATTAAACGTAGTTCACTAAATGAAAGTTCTGCTTATTTGTGGCATAAACATTTGGGTCATGTATCCAATGAATGATTAAAAAGATTAGTAAAGAATGAAATTCTTCCGAATTTGAATTTTGCTGATCTTGATATATGTTTGGATTGCATTAAAGGAAAGCAAACCAAACATACCAAGAAAGGTGTCACAAGGAGCACTCAACTTCTTGAAATTATACACACTGATATTTGCGGACCCTTTGATGTTCCATCTTTTGGTGGAGAAAAATATTTTTATCACCTTTATCGATGATTTTTCACGTTATGGATTTATCTATTTATTGAAAGAAAAATCTCAAGCAGCGGACACTCTCAAAGTGTACGTTAATGAGGTTGAAAGACAATTAGATAGAAAAGTGAAAGTTATTAGGTCAGATAGAGGTGGTGAATATTATGGAAAGTATAACGAATCAGGACAATGTCCAGGTCCATTTGCAAAATTCCTTGAAGAACATGGCATATGTGCATAGTATACTATGCCAGGAACACCTCAACAAAATGGTGTTGCAGAAAAACATAATCGAACACTTATGGATATGGTTAGGAGTATGATGAGTAATTCCTCATTACCCAAATCATTATGGATGTATGCTCTTAAAATCGTTGTATATTTATTGAATATGATTCCTAGTGTCAAGCGGAAGCTAGAGTTTATAATCCACATGAAAAGAAATTAGATTCTCAAATGGTAAGTGGTTACTTTATTGGTTATATAGAGAAATCTAAAGGGTATAGGTTTTACTGTCCAAATCATAGTTCGAGAATTGTTGAAACCGGTAATGCAAAATTCATTGAGAATGGTGAAGTTAGTGGGAGTGTTGAACGACAAAGTGTGGAAATTAATGAGGTAAGGGTAAATATTTCATTGCCCATAAATGTACCTACTTCCGCACCAATAACAAATGTTGTTCCTCTTGTTGAAAAAACACTTTAACAATGTTGGACAATATTTGGGTGAAACACTTCAAGAAGGAACTAACTCACAAATATTTGATGCAAATGAATCACAAACAGTGCCATTAAGAAAATCTCAAAGAGAAAGAAAATCGGCCATTTCAAATGATTATGTGATTTATTTGCAAGAGTCAAATTTTGACATTGGAATTAATAAAGATCCGGTTTCATTTTCACAGGTCATAGAAAGCACTGAGTCTGATAAATGGATTAATGCCATGAATGACGAGTTAAAAGCCATGGAATACAACAAAGTCTGGGATCTTGTTCAATTACCAGAAAGTTCTAAAAGAATCGGATGTAGATGGGTCTTCAAGACCGAACGCGATTCTAATGGTAATATTGAACGATATAAAGCCAGACTTGTTGCCAAGGGATACACTAAAAAAGGAGGCATTGATTATAAAGAGACCTTTTCACCGATCTCAAAGAAAGACTCATTAAGAATTGTTTTGGCTTTAGTAGCTCATTATGATTTAGAGTTACATCAAATGGATGTGAAAACTGTCTTTCTTAATGGAGACCTCGAGGAGGATGTTTATATGGACCAATCAGAGGGTTTCAAAATTAAAGGAAAAGATCAGATGGTGTGTAAACTAAAGAAGTCGATATATGGACTCAAACAAGCCTCACGACAATGGTATATAAAGTTTAATGATACCATAACATCTTTTGGATTTAAGGAAATTACCGTTGATCGGTGCATATACCAAAAGATTAGTGGGAGTAAGTTTATATTTTTAGTCCTGTATGTTGATGACATTTTACTTACTGCTAATGATTTAGGCATATTGCGTGAGACGAAAGACTTTCTCTCTATGAACTTTGAAATGAAAGATATGAGTGAGGCATCCTATGTGATATATTCACATATTTTTAAAAAAGTTAATATATCAATAAAATAATATTTAAAATACTAATTATATATTGACCGATAGAAAATGACATGTGTATGATTTTATAAATTTAATTTTTTTAATATCTTCACGCGCATTTAGAAGAGTGAGTCAACTCACTCTGTCAAGTAACCCCTTAGGATGTAATTTAATTAACTTGAAAGTTGTTAAGAGGTATGTAAATGCTCGTTTAGTTAAAATGCTAAAGTAAGTTTTGCTGCCAAGTTCAAAAGAGATACTGAAGAAAAAATACTAGTCTTAAAGACTTTTTCTACGAGAGACAAAAAACCAAGATGACACAATTTGAGGGACATCTAGTATAATTGCGTACCTATTCAAGTTTTCATCACTAATATATGTACAATAAGTTATTGTACATCATCACTAGGGCTTGACATATTTCGTTTCAAATTGAAAAAATTGATCGAACTGAATTTTTTTAAATTTCAATTTCAATTTGATTGGTAGGTTTCGATTTAAAATATTGAAATTTTAGTTTTTTTTTGTTCGATTTTTGAGTCTTTAACAATTTAATTTGGTTAAATCATAAAATCAAAAAGTAATTTACGTACATGAACTCATGCATTGATCCCTGGACGCCTACATCCCACTCCCCAAATGGCTATTGCCCACAACCCATTAAAATTAACTCAATTTAAAATTAATCCAAAATAAAAATTGAATTCTTTAAGTCCTAACCATTAACCTCTCCACAATCCGCTCATCTTCGTTATCCATCGTCGTTATCATGACTTATGCACACCATAGGTCGTCGCCATCGCTGTCGTTGTCGTCATGACTCACACACACCACTTGTCGACCACTCTCGTCTCTCACATTCAGAGACAGAGACCTTGTATGCTTATTTGGAAATATTTTAACTGAACGTGAGCGTATAACATCTAAATCTAAAGATGTATAACAAGTAATGAGGTCCTAAATTTTTAAAAATCATCTAATTATTGTGTATGTTCTATCAGAGATCAAATCACACCTTATTTGAAATTTTACAAGAAGGTTTATTTGTTCATAACAACATATCTAATGTAATCTCATAAACCGAAAAAAAAAAACAAAGCCAAAATTGCGAAAATTGAGCCAAATCGAACTTATTTCAATTTGGTTTTGATTTACGTTTTCACCAAATCGAAAACCAAAAAATCGAACCGAATATCATAAATCGACCCGACCGAATGTCCAACCCTAATCATCACTATATTATTTCTATTTATTTATTTTGGTGCATGTGTTGAAATATATGTAGAAAAAAATAAACAAATATTGAGTATATTATTTATTTATTAGTTCCATTTAGCAGGATTTAGTTTTTATTTGTTTTGTCAAACTCACAAGTCACGAGAAGCGAAGATGAGCAGAAGTGTAACGGCTCATCACGCGTGCGTTTGAAATATTTCCTTTTGCCTCCATTCTTCCATCTCTTTGGATCATCTGTTACTCTCAGTAGCATCAAGAAGATAAGCAATGGAGGTTTTGGATGTCGTTTTCCTTTTCAAGAAGATTAGTAATGGAGATTAACAATTCAGGTTCACAATTTCCCCTTTTCGATCTTGAATTGAGGGGTTATACATATAAAGTTTTGCTTTGCTCTTTGTTTTATTTCATTCTTATGATAACCTGATGCTCTTAACCTTCACCCATTTTCCCCTTTCGTCTAATCCAAAATCTCGATTTTCTTGTTCTTTTGGGTGTCGTTCCTAAACCAGACATTTTTTTTCCCAACCTTAATTCAATTCGTCTGGAATCGCCATAGTTAATGATTGCTTATGACTTCAGATTCAATGTGTAGCTGGGTCTGATCTTGAATTGTGCTTCTGTGTTAAATCTTGAATCTTATATTGTGTTCTTGGTTGAATCTTTAATTGTACAAAACTGAATTTCGTGACGCTGTACATTGAAATCATTTCAGAGTAATTCCCTTTTTCGGCAGGTTGAGCTCACAGAGAACTAAAACCACTGCCAAAGTGGACAGAAAAATTCAGATCCAATTGCAACTTTCACACACGATCTAGGAAGTCTGTTTCTCTTCCAGTGAAAATCTTTGTGATTGTTGCGAGCCCTTACAGTTCCTAGCATAATATCGTTATTATAGCATTCTGAAGTTCTCATTTTGACATCCTGTTAGCCGTATATTGGGAATTTCATTCCGATCCATGTTTATTAGAGCTTTTCCTTCATTTTGGACTTCTTGTATTGAATTATATGTTAATCTTTGAGTACCTACAAAACAGAAAACTTGATTAGCAAAAAAAATCCGCTAGCATGTTGCCCTCCCTTAGTGTATACTCGATTTCCACATCTCTATGAGCCCTTAATTTGTTGATCATCTTGATTTCACAAGCCATGTTATGTGGGACTTCCCATATTCCATCTAGTGTCTGTTTGACTGCGAAAGAATCTGTTTCAAGGATAACAGGCAGCAAATTGTTTTAAATACAAAAATTCCAGTCCACTTCTCAACGCCACTACTTCTACCTCTAAACAGGTAGCACTTTCCAAGCTTTTAGCTTCAGCAAATATAAACTCTCCTGCATCATTTCTAATACAGAAAGCACTTGCACTAGGTCCCGGATTTCCTTTTGAAGCTCCATCTGAATTGCACTTATAGACACCTTCGTTAGGTAGTTTCCACTTCACCACTTTACATTCAATTAATGGGGTATAGGCTTCAAAGAATTTCACTATCAGAGGCAAACTATCAGGGATGTTCCACAACCAAGGATACCTTGTAATTGCCAAGTAGTGAAGGTTCCAATTTATCTCCATCATCATACCTTGCACAAACATCTTACCACCATGCCTTATCATATTCCTCCTTTCCAAATTTCCCACATTATAAAAGTAGGGACAGCATTAAAAAATGGTCTGAGTTTGACAGAACATGTAGCATTCCACCATTTAAACATGGTGTCTTTCGGATGTGGGAAAGGGACTCGCAAACCTGTTGCTGCTACAAATGTTTTTCACAAAGTCGTAGCTACTGGACAAGTAATAAAATGATGCTCGTAGGATTCTTTGGCTAATGTTTCACAATAACACCACCTTACATCATCTACCAGGGCTATTTGTATTTGAAATTCCCCAATTGGGAGCTTCTTTCTCCATAACCTCCATATGAAAAAAGAGACTTTAAAAGGAATTCATTTTTCCCAAATGAACTTGAATTCTTCCTGTTACTTGCATTTCTCAAAATCTCCCAAGAACTATTAACATTGAATTTTCCTAAGCTGTGTGCCATCCATCATAGCTTGTCCCACTCAATTTGTATCCTCTCCACATCCAACTTTCTCAATAATGTGATTACACACCTAATGTGCTATTTGTTTTGTGCTGGATCTTTGATCAGAGTGTGACTTCTTTTCATCCCGTTTTCTGATGGTTTTCTCTTCGGATGAAAAGGACCTCACATTTCCTACCGGCTCGAGCTCATAGTATTGCAGTTTAGGGAGTCCCTCATATTCTCTTTTGATATTTTGACTGTGAGAACACAATCTCATTTTTAGTTGGGGGTGCCTCCCTTGTGGTCATTTTGTTGATTGTTTCTGCATACAGTGATTGTGCCCTTATCGAGCATACTTTTCTTTCTTTGTTATGGATTGGTGTGCCCTTCTCGGGATTTGATATTGTGGATGTTTCTGTTGATATTGTGTGGGATTGGTCTATTTTAGTTTTTGATTTGTAGTTTGTAGCTTCTTGGTTTTTGTTTTGATAATAAGATTTGGATTGACGATGCCCGATGATGGACAGAGAGTGATGACTTTCTTAAGGGTAAATCGTCGATTGCTTGTGAGTGTTTGATTGGCATTGATTGTGGCGAAGTCTGAGTAGTTGTTCCTGAATAGATGCATGAGGTTGCCTGATGATGGATTGTTGACGACTTTCTTCGGGGCAAAATCGTTGTCTTTTCGGGAAGGTTTTGACTTGGTTGGTACTAAGAGCATAGTCATGCATGTGAATAGTGTTGAGCATACCTCTCCATTTTTAAAAGGTTGAGCATGTCATGAATGATTTTTTGCCAACTCTTGCAACTCTTTTTGTGAATTTTTATTCGTTAGCAGTTAAAATGTTCAATGCCACTTGTATTTTGAAAAGGAAGATTTGAATCATCTTGATTGATTTGCAGGCCATGTGTGGTGAGTTGTTGAATAATGCCTTGTGTTTGCTTTTGTCACCTAGAACTTGCCTGGTTGGTCTTGATTGAGTTTGGTTGGAGAAATGATCTTAGGCTTTCTTTGATGTTCTTGAAGTCCACTTGGCCTAAAAATCCCACCTTTCTCCTAAATATATCCTTAGTTGTCCCCTTTGAGCCCGATCCTTTTTTTGGCAATCACGTTACAAGCCTTATCCTTTTTGAAAAAGTAACACTCTTTTGAACCTTTCCCTCCTTGAACTTGAGGTTCTGAAAGTTGAGACTAAAAGCCTAAGTTGGGGTGTTATGGGAAATTCATTGAATATAAAAAAAAAAGTTAAAAAAAGAAGAGAGAAATTGAAGGATGGATGGAAAGTCTTGAAGAAAGAAAAAACTTTGAAAAAGAAAGAAATAAATTGAATAAATGAGGCTTGAATTCTCCAAAAGTTGAAAATGGTTGCATGTGGGACATCTAGAGTGGAAGTAAGAAAAGAAAAATGAAAAGAAGTGATGAATGTGCATGGGTTTGAAAAGTGGAGAAAGTTGGAAATGATGAGTTGTTGTGTAGTGTTCAAGGAGGGTGTAGTCACTTATACCTAAATGATATCCTAACATTCTCTAAGCCTACATTACAAGCTTAACAAAGTCCTTTGAAATTTCTAAGCAAATAAAGTTGGGTCAATGTTGATTGAAAATATGGGCAAGCCTATGGTGTGACATTTGTGTGCATGAGATGATTCTTCGTGAGTGTGAGTTTTGCATCTTTGTCCCTTGCCTTGTTTATATGTGTGTGTGGTTTTGGGACACTTCTTTCTTGTGAGGGCATGTAAGTTGAAAAAGTGGTGATTTTGAAAATTCCTAATTGAGTCAAGTGAACATGTGAAAGTGTTAATGAGTTGAGTCATTTCTTGAGTTTGAGTTGTTGTCACTTGAATGATTCTTGGTTTTTGAAAATGTTTCATGAGAATGAGAGGATTTCTTTTGTGAAAATTTTGCATGTTGACTATTTGTTAGTACCAACCGAAGCTATTACCTTTGTGCTTCATTGAGAAAAGGAAATTGATTTGTGGTGTGTTTTGTAATAAAAGCCTTTATGTTTTTGATTTTCTTTACTTGAGAACAAACAAAGTTTCTAAGTCGGGAGTGTTGATGAGTGGTGGATTCCCACTCATTTGAGGATCTTTTCGTAGTTATTTTGGCTTGCTTTAGTTTAGAATTGGTGCTTTTAATGTGGGTTTTTATCATATTTGTAGGAAAATGAAATGGAGAGTTGATTTAGGAGATATTTGAAGAAACGAAGTGAACTTGTGGCAAAAAGTGGTCAAAATTTCTGGCAGGAAAGTACCATTCGCGAACGCGCTTGAAGAGACCAAGTGAACTTTATCTGCCTATTTGAATGTCTTCATTTAGGGGAAGAAGTTTGCTAAACCTGAACTCAAATCATGCATTGAGGAGTTTGAAGAAAAGTTGAATAAATTCGACATTGAGAGGAAGGAACAAGAACTTACTGCCAAAAATGCTCAAAGCCATCAACAGAAAGTGGAGAGCTCGGAGAGCATCACAGTGACTGTAAAAGAAGTAGAGGAAATTGGTGAATCTGAAATTACTAAAGGTAGTTTTCTCCAAGTCTATTGTATGTTCATTCAGTTATTACCATTTCATGTTTCATTTACAAGGTTCTCATTTTGAAAAAAATTTAGGCGGAGGGAACTAGAACTTAATGCTTATCTCTTTAATTTATACGGGTCATTTGTTCTTTTATTCATCCAAATAATTTAAAAACAATGTAGAGGAGGTAGTAGCTGTTAACAAAACATAACGTGGTAGTAACTTATATAAATAGTTGATCCTTCACTACAATTTTCTTTCAAAAATCCATATAAAATTTAAATGATGGGTTTCTTTTAGAATATTATATTTAAGAGTAGATACTAATAAAAAAGTTGTAAAGTCAATTGGGCAAGAGAGTTGGAGATATATAAAGAGGCTCATCGCGCTTTTGAATATTTCCTTTTGCCTCCATTCTTCCATCTCTTTCAATTATCTGTTACTCTCCAGTAGCATCAAGAAGATTAGCAATGGAGCAGCAGCACCAGAATGAGAAGGTAGTCAAGACCAAAATGATGAAATCGAGGATGTTCAAGACGGCCCTTTCCCTATTGAGGGGTTATACAGATAAAGTTTTACTTTGCTCTTTGTTTCATGTCATTCTTATGATAAGCTGATGCTTTTTACCTTCACCCATTTTCCCTTTTCCAGTAATCCATAATTTCCATTTTCTTGTTCTTTTGGGTGCCGTTTCCTAACCCAGATGTTTTTTTTCCAACTTTAATTCAACTCGTCTGGAATCTTGGATTGGGGTAGCCATTCTTATGATAATTAATGATTGCTTATGACTTCAGATTCAATGTGTAGCTGGGTCTGATCTTGAATTGTGCTTCTATGTTAAATCTTGAATCTTAAATTGTGTTAAAGGTTGAATCTTTAATTGAACAAAACTGAATTTCGTGACACGGTAAATTGAATACATTTCTAAGTAATTCCCTTTCTTGGCAGGTTGAGCTCACAGAGAATTAATACCACTGCGAAAGAGGAGAGAAAAATTTAGATCCAATTGCAACTTTCACGCACGATCTAGTAAGTCTGTTTCTCTTCCAGTGAAAATCTTTGTGATTGTTTTGAGCCCTTACAGTTTCTGGCATAATATCGTTATTGTAGCATTCTGAAGTTCTCATTTTGACATCTTGTTAGCCTTATATTGGGAATTTGATTCCCGTCCATGTTTATTATAGTTGTTCCTTCATTTGGGACTTCTTGTATTGAATTATATGTTAATCTTTGAGTACCTACAAAACAGAAAACTTGATTAGCAAAAAACATCCACTACCATGTTGCCCTCCCTTAGTGTATGCTCATTTCCACATCTCTATGATCCCTTAATCTGCTTATCATCTTGATTTCACAAGCCATGTTAAATGGGACTTCCCATATTCCATCTAGTATCTGTTTGATTGTGAAAGAATCAATTTCAAGGATAACAGGCAGCAAATTGTTTAAAATACAAAATTCCAGTCCACTTCTCAACGCCACTACTTCTGCCTCTAAACTGGTAGCACTTTCCAAGCTTTTAACTTCAGCAAATATAAACTCTCCTGCATCATTTCTAATGCAGAAAGCACTTGCACTAGGTCTCGGATTGCCTTCTGAAGCTTCATCTGAATTGCACTTTAGACACCTTCGTTTGGTAGTTTCCACTTCACCACTTTACATTCAATTAATGCGGTATAGGCTTCAAAGAATTTAACTATCAGAGGCCAACTATCAGGGATGTTCCTCTAATTGCCAAGTAGTGAAGGTTCCTATTTATCTCCATCATCATACCTTGCACAGACATCTTACCACCATGCCTTATCATATTCCTCCTCTTCCAAATTTGCCACATTATAAAAGTAGGGACAGCATTAGAAAGTGGTCCGAGTTTGACACAACATGTAGCATTCCACCATTTAAACATGGTTTCTTTCTGATGTGGGAAAGGGCCTCGCAAACCTATTGCTGCTGCAAAGGTTTTCCACAAAGAGGTAGCTACTGGACAAGTAATAAAAAGATGGTCGTAAGATTCTTTGGCTAATGTTTCACAACAACAACACCTTACATCATCTACCAGAGCTATTCTTATTAGAAATTCCACAATTGGGAGCTTCTTTTTCCATAACCTCCATATGAAAAAAGAGACTTTAAAAGGAATTCCTTTTTCCCAAATGAACTTGAATTCTTCCTGTTACTTGTATTTCTCCAAATCTCCCAAGCACTATTAACATTGAATTTTCCTGAGCTATGTGCCATCCACCATAGCTTGTCCCACTCATTTGTATCCTCTCCACATCCAACTTTCTCAATAATGTGATTACACACCTCCTCCGAAAAAAGATGATTTAACAAATTGTCATTCCACCTTCGTTGTGACCTCAACTATGTCACACTAAGTTGCTCGTACTCGGGTGCGGGTATTTGATACGGGTGCGGATCTAGAGGTCGAATCCTTCATGATCTAATATTTAAGATTCGGGGATATGGATCCATGTATGGATACAGGTGTGGGGATTCACCTAAATATAATTAAAATATCTAAAAATAGAGTTATAAAATCTAATTATGAGATATTAGCAAAGGAGCATGATCAGATTCAACTCTAGCCAGATGATCCAATTCTACACATCCCATAAGGCCCAGAAAAGTTTGATTAAGAACAATCCTGTCCAGCCTTTTGAAAATACAAGCATCATCTATTCTCCCATTTCACCATGTAAAAGGGATACTTTTGAAATTAATATAAAAAAGATCACACGAATTAATGCTATAAGAAAATTCCTTATATTCAGTTGGATATACAGGAAGTCCTCCAATCTTCTCCTCGTCATTCATAATCGCATTGAAATCCACACCAACAAGCCAGGGAAGGCTCATGTTCTGACTCAAGACGTAAATATCAATCCACAACTGGAAATCTCTCAGTAGCTTCACACTTAGCATATACCGTAGTGGTAATTACTTGGGAAAGAAAGCTGAATAGTGAGTTGTTCCTCTGAATCTGCCAGTACTTCTACATGAATTACTCCTGTACAAAAACCCATTTTTTTCCATTTTGATTATAGTTTGCAAAATGCATGCCCAATCTCTTCTTATAACTTTGTATATGCCTAGTATATTGAAAAGGTTCCATCAATGCAATAATGGAAAAACCATTATGTCGGTGTAGCATTTGCACTCTGTGAAAAGAATGTTGGGATTTCACAGATCTAATGTTTCAAAATAAAGCTTTTAGATTCATTAAATACTTGATTTTCCACTCCTCCTAGGGAGTGTCCTTGTACGTTTACTATCAACTTTGGCCTTGCAATTTTTACCTTTTGAGAATGCATGTGGAGATAAATCAAGATCCTTCACCAACTGATTGATATTTTGATGTCCCTCTCTTTCCTCTCTATCTTCTCTTTTTACATCTTTTTCTTGATTATTACTGTAACTTCTGTAACTTATGTGATACCTGTTAAATGATGAGAAACAATTTCATGTAGTACTTGCACAGGAGAAGCTTGCTTTTGGGCCAATTCTAATTGTGCTTTTGTTGCTGGTACAATCCCCTTGTGTTGATCATTAGTCTTAATCAACAATTGTTTCTGGGACACAGTGGGTACCTTGCAATCATATCAGAATCATCACCTACTACCCCAACACTAGTAAAATCCACTTGAAGTGATTCATGGAACTCTGCCAATGCTAGGGCCACTTTCTCGACTTGCTCCGCATCTGCTACAGGTTTGTTATTCGCAAATATTGTCACTGCTGCAGCTTGATTATTCAGTATTTGATCTTGAGGACTACTCCTGCTATTGATTTCATTATCTTGAGGACCTTGCATCTGTTGTGTTTTCTCTCTTCCTTCCCTACTATATCGAGGACTTGATTTGCCACTACCATGGTGTTGTTGATGATGTGTTTGTAGCATTGTGTTACCCATTTTGCTTGCATTTTCTTGCTGCCTTTGTGAGACCTGATGTGCGATTTGTTTTATGGTGGATCCTTGAGCAGAGTGTGACTTCTTTTCCTCCCGTTTTCTGATGGTTTGCTCCTCTGTAACATTTATAAAGGGAAAGCTTAGGAGCTTATGTGGTAGCAGTGCTTCGGATGAGGAGGACCTCACATTTCCTACCGGCTCGAGCTGAGAGTGATGCAGTTCAGGGAGTCTCTCGTATTCTCTTTTAATAATTTGACTGTGAGAACACAATCTCATTTTCAATTGAGGGTGCCTCCCTTGTAGTCATTTTGTTGATTATTTTTGCATACAGTGATTGTGCCCTTGTCGGGCATACTTTTCTTTCTTTGTTATGGATTGGTGTGCCCTTGTCGGGATTTGATATTGAGGATGTTTCTGTTGATATTGTGTTGGATTGGTCTATTTTAGTTTTTGATTTGTAGTTTGTAGCATCTTTGTTTTTGTTTTGATAATAAGCTTTGGATTGACGATGCCCGATAATGGATAGAGAGTGATGACTTTCTTAAGTGTAAATTGTCGATTGCTTGTGAGTGTTTGATTGGCATTGATTGTTGCAATTTCTGAGTAGCTGTTCCCGAATAGATGCATGAGGTTGCCTGATGATGGATTGGTTGACAGCTTCCTTAAGGGCAAAATAGTCGTCTTTTCGGGAAGGTTTTGACTTGGTTGGTACTAAGAGCATAGTCATTCATGTGAATAGTGTTGAGCATACCTCTCCATTTTTAAAAGGTTGAGCATGTCATGAATGATTTTGTGACAACTCTTATAACTCTTTTTGTGACTTTTGATTCGTTAGCGGTTAAAATGTTAAATGCTACTTGTATTTTGAAAAGGAAGTAAGATTTTAAACCATCTTGATTGATTTGCAGGCATGTGTGGTGAGTTGTTGAATAATGCCTTGTGTTTGCTTTTGTCGCCTAGAACTTGCCCAGTTGGTCTTGAAATGTTGGTCTTGATTGAGTTTGGTTGGAGAAATGATCTTAGGCTTTCTTTGATGTTCCTGAAGTCCACTTGGCCTAAAAATCCCACCTTTGTACTAAATATATCCTTTATAGTCCCCTTTGCGCCTAATCCTTTTTATTGACAACCACATTACAAGCCTTATCCTTTTTGAAAAAGTAACCCTCTTTTGAATCCTTCCCTCCTTGAACTTGAGGTTTTGAAAGTTGAGGCTAAATCTAAGTTGGGGTGTTATGGGAAATTCATTGAAGGGATGCTTACCACATGAGGACTTGATATAAAAAAAAAAGAAAAAAAGAAGAGAGAAATTGAAGGATGGATGGGAAGTATTAAAGAAAGAAAAAACATTGAAAAAGATAGAAATAAAATGAATAAATGAGGCTTGAATTCTCTAAAAGTTGAAAGTGGTTGCACGTGGGGCATCTAGAGTGGAAATAAGAAAAGAAAAATGAAAAGTAGTGTGGAATGTGCATGTGTTTGAAAAGTGGAGAAAGTTGGAAATGATGAGTTGTTGTGTAGTGTTCAAGGAGGGTGTAGTCACTTATACCTAAATGATATCCTAACCTTTCCTAAGTCTACATTACAAGCTTTACAAAGTCCTTTGAGATTTCTAAGCAAATAGAGTTGGGTCAATGTTGATTGAAAATATGGGCAAGCCTATGGTGTGACATTTGAGTGCATGAGATGATTCTTCGTGAGTGTGAGTTTTGCATCTTTGTCCCTTGTCTTGTTCATATGTGAGTGTGGTTTTGGGACACTTCTTTCAATCGAAGCCAATACCTTTGTGCTTCATTGAGAAAGGGAAATTATTTGTGGTGTGTTTTGAAATAAGAGCCTTTGTGTTTTTGATTTNTAATGAGTTGAGTCATTTCTTGAGTTTGAGTTGTTGTCACTTAAATGATTCTTGGTTTTTGAAAATTTTTCATGAGAATGAGAGGGATTTCTTTTGTGAAAATTTTGCATGTGGACTATTTGTTAGTACCAATCGAAGCCAATACCTTTGTGCTTCATTGAGAAAGGGAAATTGATTTGTGGTGTGTTTTGAAATAAGAGCCTTTGTGTTTTTGATTTTCTTTACTTAAGGACAAACAAAGTTTCTAAGTCGAGGTTGTTGATGAGTGGTGGATTCCCACTCATTTGAGGCTCTTTTCGTAGTTATTTTGGCTTGCTTTAGTTTAGAATTGGTGCTTTTAATATGGGTTTTTTTCATATTTGTAGGAAATTGAAATGGAGAGTTGATTTAGGAGATATTTGAAGAAACCAAGTGAACTTGAGGCAAAAAGAGGTCAAGAGCTGAAAATGCAATTTCTGGCAGGAAAAGTACCCTTCGCGAACGCGCTTGAAGAAACCAAGTGAACTTTATCTGCCTATTTGAATGTCTTCATTTAGGGAAGAAGTTTNTTTAATATGGTTTTTTTTCATATTTGTAGGAAATTGAAATGGAGAGTTGATTTAGGAGATATTTGAAGAAACCAAGTGAACTTGAGGCAAAAAGAGGTCAAGAGCTGAAAATGCAATTTCTGGCAGGAAAAGTACCCTTCGCGAACGCGCTTGAAGAAACCAAGTGAACTTTATCTGCCTATTTGAATGTCTTCATTTAGGGGAAGAACTTTGCTAAAGCTGAACTCGAATCATGCATTGAGGAGTTTGAAGAAAATTTGAATAAATTCGTTATTGAGAGGAAGGAACAAGAACTTACTGCCAAAAATGCTCAAAGCCATCAACAGAAAGTGGAGAGCTTGGAGAAAGCTAATGTGACTGAAAAAGAAGAAAAGGAAATCGGTGAATCTGAAATTACTAAAGGTAGTTTTCTCCAAGTCTATTGCCTGTTTATGTAGTTATTACTATTTCATGTTTCATTTACAAAGTTTTCATTTTGAAAATATTTTTGGCGGAGGGAACTAGAGCTTCATGCTTGTCTCTTTAATTTATACAAGTCATTTGTGATTTTATTCATCCAAATAATTTAAAAACAATGTAGAGGTAGTAGTAGTTGTTAACAAGTTATTACGTGGTAGTAACTTATATAAATAGTTGATCCTTCACTACTACTTTTCTTTCAAAAATCCATATAAAATTTAAATGATGGGTTTTTTCAGAATTGTACACTTGTGAGTAGATATTGATAAAAACAGCTCTAAAGTCATTTTTCTAAGAGAGATGGAGTTATATATAGAGGCTAGTGGTGAAACTGATTAATAAAACTTTCAAAGTCAATGTGCAAACTGTATAGACAAAATGAGTGAAGCCAACATGATGCAGAATTGTTGTATCTGCTCTATTTCATATGATCTATAATGGAAAGGAGTGGGCTTAGTTCCTGATTTGGTTATCTTGAATTTTCTGCAACTTCATTTGCTTAGTCATGTAACAAATTCTGAAGTCACTGATCCATCAATGGAAGTGCAAACAGAATGTTCACCTTTGGAACCACCATGTGCTGAGTCGGAAGCAAATTCTCATGCTTCCAGTGAGGTGACTGATTCAGTAATTGATGAAAATGAAGTTCAATCCTATATAAATCGCACCAGAGGTACAACATCCTATATCCTTTGCAACTTGTTTCTCTAACGGGTGAACAAACACTAACAATTGTACATTTGCAGGTTCCACTAGATCCTGAGCTAACAACAGCAGTAAAAGTGATCAAAATCTTTATACTTCAAATTCCACTACATCCAGAGCTAAGAACAGCAGAAAAAGAGATCAAAATCTTGATACTTCCAATTCCACTAGAAGAATAACCAGGTTCTGGAGAAGGTCCTAGACCACCCTCTTAGAATTAAACGTTTTCTTGCATTTTCAATTACATCGGGGCAGTTGACTTTCCTTTCAACTGCATTGTATGCTAACTTTTTTTATGGTCTATGGTCCTCTAAGCTTACTGTGGATCATTTTCCTGAAAAATGTAAGATTCAGTTCTTGATTGAGTTCCAGTACACTCTGAGGCAATTCCTTGGATCATATGGGATTCAATTCTCCATATTTTAAGAACTTCTTTTGTTCCACATTTGATTTTGGTCTTTCTACAAAGTTATTTTTTTTTGTGAATCCAACTTGTTTGATATATTGAGACATAGTAGTTGTTATTGTTCCGGTTCTCTATCCAAGTCCCTTTAAAAGAAATAACCCTAGCAATAGTCTACACATTGTTTTCTATGCCAAGATCATGCTGATTACTAGGTTAAAAGTTGCTACAAGGCCTTTACTTACCTCCCATTGGTTAAGCTTGGTGCATTCTCTGCCTAGGTTTTGGTAATTAAATATTTAATTTTGTGACTTTCCTCTTCATCTTCCCGCTCTCATACACCCACATTTCCCATTTCAAACTCTACTCCCCACCCCCACCCCCACCCCGCCTCCCTTCTTTATCTCTTTATGCTTATTCAAAATCAGATCAGGAAATTCCCACCATTTTATGCTATAGAAATCTTCAAACCTACTCTTAAATGGCTCAATCTTTCATATTTCCAAAAATGTTTAAGCCCTCTTGAAGAGGAAGACTCAGGTTGCAGTCGCCCCTCAGTTCAAAATCTCACTTTAGCTAGTGCTCTTCGGCCTTCTGAATTGGAATAATTCACCATATGTATTTCCCATCTTGGCTTTTCACCTTATTGAAACTCCCAAGACCAAATTTGCAATCTCTTTTGAAATTCTCCATGTGGGTTCTCATTCTTTTTTTCGATTTTCCTACTTGGTTCACATTCCTTGACATTTTTCCATCTGGGTTGTCATTCTTTTTTTGATTTTTCCAACTCATTTCTCTAAATTTGTTGTTTTTTGTTTGCAATTAAACATGTGTGTCCTTTGACTTATCTGACAAAGAGCTATTCTGCGTGGAGGAGCAGGATGTGTTCGATCTTGTGTATTTGTTAATGAAGGAGTTTCCTTGCCTTATTCCTGGCTGTAAGCACAATCTTGTGGAGTCACTTAGGTCCAATCTCAGTGTTCTGCTCCCTACTGTGGATTCTCTCTGGAGGGTGTCTCAGCAGAAGGATGGAAATGCTGATGAAGAGAAGAATGACAGTGAAGAGGATGAATGTTCGCTTGCTGATCGAGTTGCATCATATCGCAATGCTTTCCAAATATACACTTTCTTCCTCATTCACATTGTGCTCATTGAGGAGTCTAAATCTAGTTCCAACAACATTACAAAAGTAAGCTCCTTTCTTTATCTGATAGTGTGTGTGTGAGTGAGAGAGAGAGAGATGCATGTAGTATATTCCCAAGTAGTGCAATTTTATGAATTGCTTATACTGAATTTACTGTTTTTAGTCAATGCAACTGCATGTTTGAATGTGTCTTGTTGCTGGTAATGGAATATCGTAATCCTGCATGTATAGTTGATACTAAAAATGATCAAAGGTTGTTACTCCCTCAGTTTCAATTTGTTTATCTTTGTTTGATTTGACACAAAGTTTAAGAAAGTAAAGAGTAATTTTGAATTTTGTAGTCTTAAAACTAAAATTGTATATAGTACCGAAATGTTCTTTGATTTTCTGGTCAGAAACATGCCATGCAGGATAATGAAATTAAGGAGTTTCCAAATTAGAAAAGAGGCATTCTTTTTTAAAAAGCCTAAAAAGGAAGGTAAGACAAACAAATTGATACAAAGGGAGAGCTAAAAATGATCTTAGACCGGGTTTCAAGGGATTCTAGAGAATTTGAGTTTAGTTGATTTTGTGATGTCCTTGTGTGTATTTTTTTCCTTTAAAGCTCTTCTTGAAAGTATATGTTCCTTTTTGTATCATAAGGAAAACTGTCAGATCAAGGTGGTTTTCTGATTTTCATCATCTTTCTTCTTCTAAAATTTGGCATCTCACTCCTGTCCAGCATGTAGTATCCTCTAGCTTCTTTTGGTAGCTGGTGGACATGGAAGTAATGTTGATGGACTTCACTGTTATGGCTAGTTTTGGATAAACCATCAGCCACAAAGTTAGCCTCTCTAAAGGTGTGATTACAGGAAAAGGATTGGAACTGATCACATGTTCTCTTAAGGTTAGCTACAGCATACTGCAAATTCTAAGGTGGAGCAGCTTGCTGTTTTATCTAGTGAACCACTAACTCAGAGTCTACTTCCAAAATCACCTGCTTAAAACCATTATTTAGACAGCAAGATAGATCTCATTGAGTAGCTTCAATCTCTGTTTGGTTGTTGGTACCATGGCCTAGTGGAGTAGCATAAGCATAGATTAAATCACCTTGGGCATCTCTAACAATACCACCAGCCCCCATCTTTCCTGGATTTGCTAATGCACTACCATCAGAGTTGATTTTAACCACATTTGTAGGTGGCTTAAACCAACTTACCTTTGTAATTTTGATATCATGGAAGAAATTTCCTCCAAACTGTATCAACTCAGGCCACTTGGATGACCATTTTATGTAAGGAAAGTTGATGAGTAGGAGGTTGTTGATGTGTTTAAGCACCAAGTATATCACTCTAGTTATATTAGATTTGTTTCCTCCATATTTGCATGCATATCTATTTTTCCACAGGTTCCAATAAGTAAAGATAGTGATTACTGCAAACACCAAGGCCATAAGCCATAAGGTTCATACATATAATGTCAAGAGGAGATATGATGAATATAGAAGAGGAGAGGAGGTGGAAGCAGCAAACAAGAACAAAACAAAAACAACACAAGCAAATGACAAGGTAACTACTCTACTAATGAAATCTCAGTCTGTTAAGAATAATATTTCTATTAGTGTTTCAGGTACCAAAGAATAGCTAGCAAGAACTCATCAGGATTAACAAAAAATGCAAGAAGACCAATGGCAGACATAAAAGAAAAAGAAATTTAGAGGCTATCCTTAAAACAATCAGAGGAATCACCAAAAAACCAACAAAGTCAGGTTTATAAACCAGTACCACATCAGAATCAGACCAGTCAGGAACAACAAAAAGGTATTGACTCAATGCTCCCCACCCCTCAACCCGATAGTAGTGTTGCAGTCCCCACCCCAGTGTTGCCCCTGATGTTTATCAGGACAATCAAATCAAGGATGCCAACAATAAGCAAGGTATTGACTCAATGCTCCCCACCCCTCAACCCCATGGTAGTGTTGTTGTCCCCATTCCCAGTGTTGCCCCAAAAGTATTTCATAACAAGCAAAGCAAGGATGCCAACAATAAGCAAGGTATTAACTCAATTCTCCATCAACCCCACCCCATTAATAATTGTGTTATTTTATCAGGATCTGAGAAGTCTTGAGGTGTGAAAGGGGGTATGCAGGAGAAAATCACTAACTTTCAGAAAGGGGAACCAGAAGGGGGTGGTTGTTCTAATATGGATGACTCTAGGATTGACCTTAGAGCTCCTTCTACCACAGCTCATCAAGCTCCTATGATACAAGGTAACATCAACAACAAGATCAACATGACTACTCAGATTGACACTCAGAATCTGAGTCCAATTTTGATTGAAGATATAGACCCTGATGCTGAAGATTCTCTAGATTATGAGTCTATGGAGGGGTCTGAATTGGTTCACAGTGATGATGAGGATAAGATGAACTCATGCAGGGGTTAGGTTAATGCTCTAGTTCAACAAGAAAAAGGGAATCATGTGTATAAAGAAGCTAATTCAAGGGGTCATTTTCAGCCAGCAACTCAGACCAAGAGTTTAAGTCTTAGGATTTAGGGTTTAGGGTTTAGGGTTAGGGTTTAAGGCATAAAGTTTAAGGTTTATGGTTTAGTAGTTGGGGTTTATGCCATAGGGTTTAGGGTTAAGGGTTTAGGCCCTAATATTTAGGGTCTAGAGTATAGGGTTTATGGCTTAGGATTTATGGTTTAGGGTTCAGTGTTTAAACCTTAAGGTTTAGGATTTAGGGTTTAGGGGTTAGGATTTATGGTTTACGCTTAAGGATTTAGGCTCCAAGGTTTAGAGTTTAGGGTTTAAGGTTAAAGCCCTAAGGTTTAGGGTTTAGGCCCAAATGTTTAAGGTTTCAAGTTTAGTGTTTATATTTGAGGCCCTAAGGTTAGGGTTTAGACACTATGATTTAGTGATTTAGGTTTAGGACTTAGAATTTATGGTTTAGAGTTTAGACCATAAGGTTTAGGGTTGAGAGTTTAGGGTTTAGTCCATAGGGTGTACGGTCTAGCGTTTAGACCCTAAGGTTTAGGGTTTAGAGTTTAGGATTTATGGTTTAGGCCATAAGCTTTAGGGTTGAGGATTTATGATTTATGGTTTATGGTTTATGATTTATGATTTAGGGTTTAGAGTTTTGCCCTAAGGTTTACAATTTATTGTTTATGGTTTATTGTTTATGGGTTAGGGTTTTGTGTTTTTGGTTTAGGTTTTAGGATTTAGGACCTAAGGCTTAGATTTTATGCTTTAGGGTTTAGGGTTTAAGGATTATGGTTTACTGGTTACGGTCTAAGGTTTAGAGTTAAGAGTTTAATTTTAGTGTTTAGGGTTTAGGGTTTAGAAATTAGGGTTTAGGGTTAGGCATGTAGGCTTAGGGTTTAAGGTTGATGTTGTAAGGTTTAGGATTTGATTTAGGCCCTAAGGTTAAGGTTTCAGGTTTAGTTTCTAAGGTATAGGGTTTAGATTTTAGGCCCAATTAAATGATTTTGAATGCCATATCACTTGTGTGTATGCTTCTAACAGAAAATTAGAATGGAGACTGCTATGAGAGGAATTAGTTGACGTTAGAAGTCTGATGGAGGGGCCATGGCAATTCTGTGGTGAATTTAATATATGTAGGACTGCATTAGGAGAACTTCAGCTATGGGGGAAATTTTCAGATTGTATAGAGGGCATGGAACTAGTTGATTTGCAGCTTGATGTGGAACTTACACTTAGTTTAAACGAGACAACCATACTAATTCCTTTAACATAAACATGATATTGGTTTCCGCCGAATGTTATAGCCAATTTAGTAATCTAAAGCACTCTACACAGAGTGGTTTTGGGTCATGTCCCAATTGCTCTATTCTGTTTAGGGCTTAAACACTAAGGTATATTTATGGTTTAGGTTTTAGGGTTTTGGCATTAAGGTTTAGGGTTTAGGGTTTAATGTTAAGGCCCTAAAGTTTAGGGTTTAGGATTTAGGGTTTATCCCTTAGTGTAGGGTTTAGGCTTTAGTCCCTAAGTTGTAGGGTTTAGGGTTTAGGCCCTAAGGATTAGGGTTTAGAGTTTATGATTTATGGTTTAGGCCCTAAAGTTTAGGGTTAAAGGTATGGGGTTTATGGTTAAGGGATTAGGGTTTACAGTTTAGGCCCTAAGTTTTAGAGTTTACACATTAAGGGGTCGTTTGGTAGGGAGTATTAGGAGAAATAGTTCAAGTATTATGTGTCGTATTATTTAGTATTATGTTTGGTAGGAATTTTGGGTCTATGTATAATCAATCCATGGATTAGTTATACACCCTACATGGTATTATAAGGTGTATAACTAATACCTTCCATTTGGTAGTATTAGTTCTAATACCATGGGACTAATCTAGGTAAAGACAAAAATACCCCCTCAAATCCTTTTAATCATTTTGTTTATTTTCTTGATTTTATGTTTTATATTTATACTAATAAATTTATTAAAATAAATTAGCTTACAAATTTTATTATTTAGATATAATTTTTTGTTTCTAAAATATGAGTTATTTAATCTATTGAGCAGCTTCAATCCATGCGTGGTTGCTGGTACCATGGCCTAGTGGAGTAGCATAAGCATAAATTAAATCACCTTGGGTAACTCTAACAATACCACCAACCCTTATCTTTCCTGGGTTCTGTAATGCACTACCATCAGAGTTGATTTTAACCACATTTGTAGGTGGCTTAAACCAACTTACCTTTGTAATTTTGATATCATGGAAGTAATTTCCTGCAAACTGTATCAATTCAGGCCACTTGGATGGCCATCTGATGTAAGGAAAGTTGATGAGTTAGAGGTTGTTGATGTCTTTTATGCACCAAGTATATCACTCTAGTCATATTAGATTTGTTTCCACCATATTTGCATGCACATGTATTTTTCCACAGGCTCCAACAAGTCAAGATAGTGATTACTACAAACACCAAGGCCATAAAGTTCATACATGTAAAGTCAAGAGGAGATATGATGAATATTTCTAAGAAAGGAGGCTGAAGCAGCAAACAAGAACAAAACCAAAACAACACAATGAAATGACACTCATGTAACTACTCTACCAATTAATTCTCAACCTGTTAAAAATAATATTTCTGCTAGTTTTCAGGTACCAAAGAACAGCCATCAAGAACTCACCAGGATCAACAAAAAATGCAAGAAGACCAATGGCAGACACAAAACAAAAGGAACTTTATAGGCTATCCTCAAAACAATCAAAGGAATCACCAAAACAACTAACAAAATCAGGTTTATAAACCAGTAAAACATCACAATCAGACCAGTAAGGAACAACAAAAAGGTATTGACTCAATGCTTTCCACCCCTCAACCCCATGGTAGTGTTGTTGTCCTCATTCCCAGTGTTGCCCATAAAATATTTCATAACAAGCAAAGCAAGGATGCCAACAATAAGCAAGGTATTGACTCAATGCTCCATCAACCCCACCCCATTAATAATTGTGCTGTTTTATCTGGATCTGAGAAGTTTGGAAGTGGGAAAGGGGGCAACCTGCTCATCACTCTTGTAGTAAAGAAGTTTCACATCTCCATGTTTCTACACGCCTCTGAAGAAAAACAACTAAATATTGAAATGCTTTGTTTTTGCATGAAAAACTGTATTATTAGCAATAGAAATTGTAGCTTGGTTATCAATAAAAACCTCAATCCCTTCTTTTTGCTCCATATTCACATCACACATAATTTTTCTCAACCATAGTGCTTGATTCACAGCTGCTGCTGTTGCAGCAATAATCTTCCCCGGCTGTTGATTGTAGTAATAGCTTGTTTCTGGGATACCAGAATAAGCTCCTGACTCAAGATTGAAACAGAAACCTGAAGTACTCTTCATATCAGGTGCACCACCCCAATCACTATCGGAGAATCCGTTCAATCTAAACTTTTGACTTTTGTGAAACTTAACACCATAGTTGATAGTTCCCTTGATGTATCTGACAATTCTTTTAGCCTCTCTAAAGTGTAAATCACTTGCACAATGCATGAACCGAGACAAAAAACTCACTGCATATAGAATATTAGGGTCAAATACATCAAGCAGCCAATAAGACTTCTACAATATGCCTCATGCACCTTTTCTGTTCCATCGTCTTTGGAAAATTTTTCCTTTTGGTTCATTGGAGTACTCATAACTTTGCAATCCAAGAAAGTACACCATCAGTCCAAGGTCTGTCATTTCAAAGACCTTCATAATTTCCAACTTGAAGTCCTCAATTAGGAAAACCTTACTTCCTGTGACAAAGAGATCGTCAACATACAAAGAAATAATAAGTATGTATGTACCTGAACACTTAATATAAAGTGTAGACTCAGATAGGCTCTTCTTGAAGCCTAAACTTAGCAAATGATCGTTAATCTATACCAAGCTCTTAGGGCTTGCTTTAAACCATAGAGAGATTCTTTAGCAAACAAACCTTATTTTCTTGCCCCTTGACAACTAAACATAAACCCCCTCCTGGAGAAGACCATTGAGAAAGGCCGACTTAACATCAAGTTGATAAATTTTCCAACCTTTTTCCGCTGCAATGGCTAGTAGCAATCTGATTGTGTCAAGTCGAGCAACTGGTGTGAAAGTTCTGAGTAGTCTACTCCAAAGATCTGAGCGTAGCCTTTCACTACAAGCCTCGGTTTGTGTTTGTTGATGGAGCCATTAGCATTTAGCTTTGTCCTGAAGACCCACTTTACACCAATGATCTTTCTGTCTAGAGGTTTCTCAACAAGCACCTAAATTTGATTTTTTCCGATCATCACCATCTCCTCCTTCATTGTTGCCACCCATTTGTCATCCCCTCTGCTTCCTCATAGCTTACCGGCTCACAAATTGCAATATTGTATCTTTGATAGATATTAGAGATCAACCGCATGCCTCTAACAGGAGGATCATCTACTAGATCTTTTGGATCTAATAAACTGTCAACTAGTGGATTGTTTTTAGGCTTCTCCCAATTCCACTGTTGGTCCTCAATGAAGTGGACATCTCTACTTACGACAATTTTCTTCATTTGAGGTTCATAGACCTTATATGCTTTGGAGAAAACATTGTAGCCTATAACGATTGATGTAAAACGGATTACGTCAAGGCTATCCATTCACGAACTTCAATGCTTTGATGGAGTGTTCACAAGGATGGAGGCTGTTTGGCATGTATGGATGCCAAGGAGGGAGTTCAGTGCCTTGAAGGAGCTCCCAGTTGGGCAACACCATGCTTGGATGAAACTTGGAGTGTGGGAGGCCTAACGAAGCAAGGAGGAGCAAGTGAAGAATGTGCTCCATTCGGCGAGCTGGAGAACACTTTGGCGAGGGTTCCCAAGATCGCCAACTGCCCAAGGAGCTACAAAGGGGAAAACTGCTCACTAGGCGAGCTGAAGACCATTGGCGCATCGCCAAGTGGATTAGGCGATGGTTCCCAGACCGCCCAAAGTTCCAGTAGCTTCCGAGCCAAGGCAAGGAGCAGAGTTCCTCGCCGAACCTATTGGGCACATCGCNTGCTCCATTCGGCGAGCTGGAGAACACTTTGGCGAGGGTTCCCAAGATCGCCAACTGCCCAAGGAGCTACAAAGGGGAAAACTGCTCACTAGGCGAGCTGAAGACCATTGGCGCATCGCCAAGTGGATTAGGCGATGGTTCCCAGACCGCCCAAAGTTCCAGTAGCTTCCGAGCCAAGGCAAGGAGCAGAGTTCCTCACCGAACCTATTAGGCACATCGCCAAGCCATTAGGTGAGCTCGACTTGGCTCACCCATTGGCCCATTTCGGGTCACTTTTGGGCCCATCTATGTAATAATGCCTAAAACTATAAATAGGCCTTTAGGGGTTCATTTTAGGGAGACTAGTTTTGAATATTATGGTTGTAAACCTAAACTCCTTGTGTGAGTGTTTGAAATCTTGGTAAGCTTTTGTTGAACCTTGTTTAGAAACGAGGGTTGCTTGGGATATCGATTCCCTTGAGGTTTTCGTAAGAGTTCGGTGCTTTTTGTTGGATTAAAGAAGTGAGGTCTTTAGGTTTAACATACCAATAGGTTGCTCTTTGTTTCGTCTTGTTGCGAAAATGTTAGAAAAGTTGAAGAAAAGAGAAGACGGAGCTCGCAAAATCCACTTAGTGACTTGCCAAGTGAGCATCCAGCTCGCCAAAATTTCCAGCGACGTAGCCCATGTACAAAGCCAACTTGGCGAGCAAAAGAAGATTCGGTGATATGCCGAATGGATCGGTGATCACGAGCCAACTCGCCTCATCTTCCAGAACAATTAGATGCAAGAGCCAAGACAATAAGGCGAGAAGAAGTGCAACTCGGCAGATCGCCGAGTCGATCGGTGATCCCGACTAGCTTCGCCGAGTGGATTCCATGTTGAGTCTTTGGGAACGTATAAATTCATTTTTTGAAAATAGAAAAATGACACTCTTAATAGATTGTGTATTCTCCAGTTAGTCGGCAAAGTTATATGTTCCCAAAAACTCAACATGGAATCCACTCGGTGAAGTTAGTCAGGATCATCGATCGACTCGGTGATCTGCCGAGTTGCACTTCTTCTCGCCTTATTGTCTTGGCTCATGCATCAAATTGTTCTAGAAGATTAGGCGAGCTGGGTCGTGATCACCGATCCATTCGCCGAATCATCTTTTGCTCGCCAAGTTGGCTTGGTACATGAGCTACTTTGCTGGAAATTTTGGCGAGCAGGAGGCTCACGTGGAAAGTCGTCGAGTGGGTTTTGCGAGCTCCAACTTCTCATTTCTTCAGGTTTTCCAACTTTTTTTCTATCCTTTTCACAACATAATGGCCTTGCCTTGTTTTTAAGCCTTCATTGTTACATATAAACACATTAACATCACGTATGAGCACAAAATAGGCATTGAGGACACTAATTCATTGAATAATAAGCCCTAAATGAGTCGAACTTCCCGACATATCAACACCCCCAACTTACACTTTTGTTTGTCCTCAAGTAAAACCCAAGATCGATCAGGACAACATGAATGTCTACAAGTAGTATGTATTTCTAAGTTTTTTAGTGTGTATTCCCCAATTTTTGAGAGCTTTTACATTGTTGAACACCTTGGAGAACATTTGGATCTCGGATTTGAGGTTTTAGGATTTTGGCATTGATTATTGCAGATTTTTAACAATTTGGATGGACAATCTTTTTGGTAACGATTTCTCACTTTTTGCTATGTTTGGCTAAAAATCATTACCTAAGGGGTGTGATCATGTAGTCGAATGCATTAATTAGCTTATGGGTATTGTTAATTGCTGAATTTAATGTTGTTTGGAATTGGGTTCACTCACGAGGCCATCCACACCTCGTGGATGGAACCACGCCCGTAGGTGGGCAGAGTGGGTGAGCTCTCCATGAAATCTGCCTAAGGCAGTAGCCACGGGCAGGACCCACGCCTCGTGGATAGGTCCACGCCACATGGTTGGTTCATGGGTCAAGGGCCCAGATGAATACCCACAGACCACAACTCATGATTGACCAGCACGCCCTGTGGGTCCACCCATGACTCGTGGGCGTGGTCTTATAGGTGAAGCAGTGTGTTGGTCTTAGGCGGTTAAGTGAGGGGTTAGTGGAACTTTTCGGAATTAATTAGGGATTAAGTGGAGTCGTTTTACCCTAATTTAGACCAACCTATATAAAGACTTTAGACCCTTAATTAAGTCATTCCAAATCATTATTTCTAAATCCCTAAAAGAAACCCAATTCCCTCTCAAAAATCCTCTCTCTAGAAAGAAGGAGAAAGAGAAGAAGAGGGTCAACTGTATATACATGATATCCTCGAAAATACATCGAGAGTCCATGACCCATGGGAGACTCGCGAGTTCCATATACTGACATGGACGATCTCCACGTATCTGTGCGGGCGATCTCAACGCACTATCATAAAATCAAACAATTTTCGCACGGACGATCTCCACGTGCCTAACTTATACTCAGTCTCATGTCAATGCATGTGTACAATATAATATCAATGAAAAGGGATGATGATGCATCTCAATAAATCAAATATCAATATGATATGTAATCACCTCAGCTATAACAAATTTACGGGTAAAAAGAAAAACACAATCACACTGAAGAAATCAACAATACATCAGCTAATGCCCATGTGCTTTGGCATTCTCGGATTACAATCTACATTCTATAGTAATAAGCTTTCCCTTTATAACACCAACACTCGTACCAATGCCCGTCACACCATTGGTCTATTTCATTTTTAATCTTTAATTAGAAAAATGTCCTTCAACAAAGTCTGAAAGTCTTAACATACCTTGGATGTCGAACACATGCCACGAATCCTCAAGATTTTTCCTTCCCCTTTCGCAAAGCTTCCGAACATTTTGAATCTATCAAATATGAAATATTCTTAAACAAACTAGTCCGTAGACACCCATATTAATATATGTCTAACCTAGACCCAAACTTACACTAATCTATAATCAAGCTCCTAATTTTGGTGTCAATTGATATGTCAAATGCATATTTGTTAAATTTCAAGCCTAGAGTTGTGCCCCAAATATCATGACTCTAATGATGTATTCATATAATACAATACCACCAAAAATTTGTTACCTATATCCACATATTAAAACTTCAAAGAGTAATAACTATATGAAAATTAAAAAATTTAAGCCAATAGCTACTCACTTGTAACCTTACCCATGAAATAAGATAAAATAATAACTAATGGAACTATATACAGGTTCCATTTATGCAGACATCCTTGTCTGTCAATGATTAGCCCCACACTTACTCATTATATCCTAATTATTAAATTATCATTACCTAAATATTACCCTTACATTCAACTATCACAAGTCCTCAATTTATTCCTCCACTCGTGGCAGCGTAGTTAGAGAAAACAATTACAATTCCTTGTCCACCCAATTTAAATAGAACGACATATGTTTCATATACATAGCAAGCTATAGAAAAATTAAGAATGTGCACTAATTGTTTGCTACCTGAAGTTCGAAGTACGGTTTTATGTTGTTTTCTCTTCTTCTCACGTTCGTCTGCAGAGGGAAGTTTTCTGCCACAATTCTTTTCCTTTTCCAAATAAAGTAATTAGGTATTTAAAGTGGCAAAACCCACTAACTTAATTTAATTTTATGGGCCAAGTGGTAAAGGGTATAGGATAGATTTCAGACTTGGCCCATTACTTTCTAATTAAATTAATAATTAAAAAAATTCTGACAATTAAATAAGCGTAGTTACCGAATTGTTCAAAATTTTCATCTAAAATTTTACGGGAAGAGTCAAAATAGTCCAAAGTTCTCAAAATAACCTAACGGGTTATTAGATGGGCGAAGTGGTATAAGATATTAAATAAATATTAAACTTGACCCATTAACTATTATCAAAAAAAATTAATTATTTAATATTACTCATCATTTAAATTACTCCAATAAACAATTAGTCCCATTATATCCATTTAGAATTTACTGAAAGAGTCTTTTACTAAATAAGAAGCTCTAGTTCCCAAAACGAACCCACGGGTCTATACACTTGTAAATCACTAGGTAGTCATATAACATTCGTCCCAACTTTCAAGTTTGACTTAGCTTAAGCAATGCCCAAAGACTCTCATTTCTTTCTTTCTTGGTCAACAACTAAGCATTTATTTCTACTCACCCTTATTGATCTTAACTTTATACAGAATTCCACTTCTTCCTTGAACAATTATTTTTGTTGATTTTTTTTTGTTACATGTATGGATTTTCTTGCATTGCTAAACCTATCACTTTATATATATATATATATATACTAGTTTTGACTCAAGTGCACAGCACGTGAATATCAAATCATGTACGCAATTTTGAAAAATATGTGAATATTATTAAATAAAAAAATTAAGTTAAATAATTATAAAATGAATGATAAAGTATAAGTTCCTATGAATAGTGAATGTAAACTTTCTTATGATTACTACTGAAAGCTAGCTAGCAACTCTTAAAATCTATTTGTTACAACTCTTAAATATACTTTATCCTCCCTCCTCCAAAGTGCATTACTTAGTTATTATTGTATCGTTGGAGTTCTTACTTTCAATCTAATATAATATAAATAAATATTGATATAAAATATAGAATATATACTAAATTGGATGTTTTTAGTCAGAGTATTATATTAATTTTAGCATTCATGTTAGGAAGTGATCAAGTTTCAATGAACTTAGAAATTGTCAACGTCTGTAAATCAAACTTGAGTTTTTATTAAGAGAAGAATATAAACATATAAAAATTATAGTTTAAAAATGTGAGGAAACTCCTTTATTTATAGTTAACAAAGGGTAGTATGAGCATGCACATATTGTTTCTTATCATAAAAGTTACAACCTTTCGAAAAGGTCAGAACTCATTGAAAAAGTCACAAGTCTTTGGAAAAGTCGTAATCATTCAATGTAAAATGGTGTCTTCTTTTAATATAATATAAACAAATAAATATAATATAAAATATAGAAAATATACTATATTGAGTGTTTTAAGAAGAAGAAGAACAACAATGAAAAATATTAAAAAATTGTAGTTCAAAAATTTGAGGAAACCCCTCTTTTTATAGCCAACAAAGGGTAGTGTATGAAAAATGATTATTGTGCCTTATAAAAAAAAGTCGCAACTCTTCAAAAGGGTCACAACTCATCGAAAATTCATAACTCTTTGGAAAGTCACAACTCATCGGAAAAATTATAACTCTTTGGAAATTTCACAACCCTTAAATGTGAAAATGTGTCTGCTTTTAATATAATATTTATCTATACTACTATAAAAGTATGAACTCCTAAAATGAATGTTGAATTACTATAATACCCCCAATTAAAACTACTCAATTTGTTTTATTTATTAATTTAATTATTTGTATTATATTAAATGTAAATACCCTTTCATATTAAAGGGTTGTGATTTTCTCAAAGAAATGTTACTTTTCCAAAGGGTTTTGACGGGTTTTGACATTTTCGATGAGTTTTGACTTTTCCGAAAGGTTGTGATTTTTTCAAAAAGTTGTGACTTTTCTGAAGGGTTGTGCCTTTTCCGATGAGACTTTTTGACGGGTTTTGACATTTTCGATGAGTTCTGACTTTTCTGAAAGGTTGTGATTTTTTCAAAGGGTTGTGACATTTCCGAAAGGTTGTGCCTTTTTCGATGAGTTATGGCTTTTGCAAAAGATTGTGATTTTTCCGATGAGCAGTGACTTTTACAAAATGCTGTAACTTTTCTGATAAGGAACAATTAACACCTATTAATACTACTATTTGTTGCTATAAATAGAAGTTTTCGTCTCACTTTTAAACTACAATTCTTTTAAAGTTTTATACTCTTCTTCTTCTTCTTCATAAATAATCTCACGGTTATTTGTAACATTTGATGAAGTTCAAAATTCAACGAAATTTGAGGTACCACATAAGAAAGAGTTGGTGAACAAATTATAGCAAATCATTCATAAATTCACACTCGCATTTTTTGTTACGATTTTCATGAGTTAACAGTGACGAAATGTAGTGGTAAAGATAATAATAATAAACAAATATGAATAAAGTCACATGATTTGAAGAAGATATTTCTTCTTTGGTTTTTTTTTTTTTTTTTTTTTTACCTTCAAATTAAGCAGTTTCTTTCTGATTTTTCTAAAACAGGGAGCATCAATGTAGTCCATTGAATCATTAGTTTTGATGTTAAACCCACTATTTCAAAAATAGATTTTCACTATTACCTATAATATGATAATAGAGACATGATAATAATAAGTTTTTAATAGATATGTAAGTACAAATGAACGAAGAAAGTAAATTGTTAATGACAAGAGATTTTAATCAAATGGAACTCTGTAGTGAATATAGCATGAACATATATTTTCTTCTTCCTTCTTCATTGGCTATGTATCGTTTTGTAACATCTCGCAACTAGAAAGAACTAGAAAGAAAGTTTAAAATCTGGAAATAGTTATTTTTGGAAAGTATAAGGAAATCTGGAAAATTGTAAGTAAGTTAAAGTTGAGTTTTTGGTCAACTTCAGACGGCCATAACTACTAGCTCAGGATGAGTTAGGTGTAGTTTCAGATAAGGTTGGGAAGCTCTTGGAATGATCTTTCCAACGCCGCCAAGTTTGCACGATTCCAAGTTTGTATGAGCAAGTTATGCCTTTTTGGAAGTTGGGTTGTTGGATTAAGGAAATGTCCAATCCGAAAATATAAGGGGTATTTTAGTCTTTTCACTACCCTATTATTTTAATCTGATTTTAGGAGTTTAATATGGGTCAATTCAGAACTTAGTCAGTTTTAGAACTTGGGATTTCACGCTAGGGCTAAGGAGAAAGGAGAAGAGAAAAGAAAAAGGAGAAAAGGGTAAATTCATCAAGATCGATCAAGGAACTTAGTGTTTTGCCAAGGATTTACTGTGAGGCTCTCATAACATTGGGATCATTCTCCCACGTGCCAAGCATATTTATTTCAGTTTGGATTAGTCCTAAAAGCATTTGAATATTGATGATCTTGATACCTATTCTTGAGTTCATTTATTGTTCTTGAATTTTTGACTGAGTTAGGAAGTTTCTGAGTTCGTTACGTCGCATTATATGGTCGTTTTGAGTTAGGTTTTTAGGTACATTGTTGGGTATCTGTATCTAAAAGTGATTTAAGAAAAAGAATCGAGTTTGGGTGGATTGGAGAAGAAAAACGAAGAAGAAATTTCGTCGGACGAAATCTGAACATGGGAGCGCGTCGCACAACCTGTTCCCAGAATTGAAATTTCAGCTTCGCGTCGCGTCGCTGACACGAGGTGTTCTGCCTCAAAAGACGTTTTTGGAACCAAAATTTAACTATGTCTCCACGTCGCGGATCCACATTCAAATATTGATTTTTGGTCTTTTCTCATGTTTAACTATCTAGAATCATTCCTAAACATCATGAGATCTTTCCAGTCATAAATCTTAATCCTTGAATCCATAATTCAATTCAAGGATCAATTAAGAGTCAAGTCAAGAGTAGATAAGGTCAAAGTCAAGAGAAGTCAGTAGTCAAGTTAAGATAAGTTCTTAAAGTTTACAAAACTCTTTCACAAATGTTTTAACTTTGTTATAAGACTTAAGTATGAGTTCAGTAAAGAGTAAAGTTTAAGTTCTTTTCTTCAAAGAAGTATATGGGGACTATGTATTCCCAAAGAGATTTAAAAATGTTTTCACATTTTAAATAAGAGCGGAAACTACCAAAGAGCCTTCGGGCTAGCTTTTAGAAAAGAGTAATAGTTTTCTAAATAAAGCAAATAGGGAAACTGAGATTTCCAAGATAGCCTTTGAGCTAAGTTTTTGACCACTAATCTCAAATCACAGAATAAGTGTGTTTTTAAAACATAAAGAGCTAATATATTTTGGGAGTAGTATTGAGCACCGATATAGGGGAGAGTTCAGACAACTCACAGCCCCCATAAACCATGTAGCCACCATGGGTAGAAAAGGGTCATACTTTTTAGATGAACCCTTTTCATAATAGACTAGTGGATCCACTTAGTAGTTCAGGTCCTATACCTTTGGCCGGGTATAGGATGCGCTGGCAGCGTAAGGTAGATCGATGTATCATCACTATAGCTCTTATGTGATGGTTGTCGGTTAGAGAAACTCCCAGAGTAGTTATTGTATTTTTACATACATTTCAGAGTTATGTTGTATCCTTGTATATACACAGAGTTGACATCATGTGTTTAAACAATTTTTCTTTATATTGCACTTGTTTTAAACTGCTTTATATTGAAATGAGTTCAGTTAAGTACTCATGAGTTGAGAAGAGCTAAGGTAAGTGTTTCTTTCAGATTTCCTTTTCAAGTCTATGTTGTTTTAGCATTCCAACTCGCACACTCGTACATTCAATGTACTGATGACAGTTGGACTGCATCGTGTTATGATGCAGACACAGGTAACTAGGATCGACATTCCAGCGCATCGTTGATCCAGTGAGCAGTTCAGAGTCTGTTGGTGAGCCTCCTTGCATTCCGAAGGATCCATTTCATTGTTTCCTAGTTTAGTTCATTAGGATGTTGTGGGGTTTATCTCAACATCCATCTTAGTTGTTATTAGAGGCTTCATAGACAATCAGATGTTAGTTCTTTAGTCTTTTCATTGTCATTATTCCATGTTGAGACTTGAGTTTGCCTTAATGGCCAGTTGAAGTTGAATGTTCCTTTATAACATTCCAATTTATTATATGAACTTATCTTGGTTGAGTTTAAGGCTTTCGCTGAGTTAAGTAAGTCAGGCCAAGAGTTCGCTTAGGCCAGCAATGGTCTTCGAGTGCCAGTCCCGCCCAGAGTGTAGGCTCGGAGCATGACACGTTCCATATATTATTTCCCTATGATTTTCTGTTCATTTTAATTTGAGAAAACTTTATGCTTGACATTTTTTATGAGTTGTGACTTTTCCGATAGGTTGTGATTTTTTCAAAGGGTTATGACTTTTCTGAAGGATTGTGCCTTTTCCGATGAGTTGTGACTTTTGCAAAAGGTTGTGATTTTTACGATGAGCAGTGACTTTTACGAAAGGTTGTATCTCTTCTTATAAGGAACAATTAGAACCTATTAATAATACTATTTGTTAGAAATAAATAGAGGGTTTCCTCTCACTTTAAACTACAATTTTTTAAAATTTTCTACTCTTCTTCTTCTTCTTAAAAAAACCAAGGGTTATTTGTAACAGTTGATTAAGTTAAAAATTTAACGAAATTCGAGGTACCAGATAAGAAAGAGTTGGTGAACAAATTGTAGCAAATCATTCATAAATTTACCTCGTATATTTTCTTACAATTTCCATGAGTTAACAATGACGAAATGTTGTGGGAAAGACAATAATAATAAACAAATATAAATAAAGTCACATGATTTGGGTAAGATATTTCTTCTTTCATTTTTTATTTGTTTTTTTTACCCTCAAATGAAGCAGTTTCTTTCTGATTTTGCTAAAACACACATCAACGTAGTCCATTGAATCATTAGTTTTGATGTTAAATCCACTATTTCAAAAATAGATTTTCACTTTTACTTATAATATGATAATATAGACATGATAATAATTATTTTCAATACATATGTAAGTAAAAGTGAACGAAGAATATAAAGTGTTGGTGACAAGAGATTTTAATCAAATAGAACTCTAAAGTGAATATAGCATGAACATATATTTTCGTCTTCCTTCTTCATTGGCTATGTATCGCTCCATATATATTTTTCCTATTATTTTGTGTTCATTTTAATTTCAGAAAATTTTATGTTTGACATTTTTGATGAGTTGTGACTTTTCTGAACGGTTGTGATTTTTTTCAAAGGGTTGTGACTTTTTCGAAGGGTTGTGTCTTTTCCGATAAGTTGTGACTTTTGTAAAAGGTTGTGATTTTTCCGATGAGCAGTGACTTTTACGAAAGGTTGTAACTTTTCTGATAAGGAACAGTTAGCAACTATTAATACTACTATTTGTTAGCTATATAAATAAAGGGTTTCCTCTCACTTTTAAACTATGATTTTTTAAGTTTTCTACTCTTCTACTTCTTAAAAAAAATCTCAGGGTTATTTGTAACAGTTGATTAAGTTCAAAATTCAATGAAATTCGAGGCACCACATAAGATGGAGTTGGTGAACAAATTGTAGCAAATCATTCATAAATTAACACTCATATTTTTTCTTACGATTTTCATGAGTTAACAGTGAGGAAATGTTGTGGGAAAGACAATAATAATAATAAAAATGAATAAAGTCACATGATTTGGGTAAGATATTTCTTCTTTGGTTTTTTATTTTTTACCCTCAAATGAAGTAGTTTCTTTCTGATTTGGCTAAAACAATAAGCATTAACGTAGTTCATTGAATTATTAGTTTTGATGTTAAATCCACTATTTCAAATATAGATTTTCACTATTACTTATAATATGATAATATAGAAATGATAATATATATATTTTTAATAGATATGTAAGTAAAAATGAACGAAGAAACTAAAGTGTTGGTTACAAGAGATTTTAATCAAATAGAACTCTATTGTGAATATAGCATGAAACTATATTTCCGTCTTCCTTCTTCATTGGCTATGTATCTTTTCATATACTTTTTCCTATTATTTTGTGTTCATTTAATTTGAGAAAAATTTAGGTCACATGATACACTCCTTGTTAGCTATATAAAAATAGATTAAAAAAAATAGTGATTGATCATCAAATAATCTTGATTCAAATTAAAGATTCTATAAACAATACTTTAAATTTTATTCATCTATTAATTTTTACTATTGAAAAAGTTTAATATTTTATATCACGATACGACTTCTATAAGATACTAGATACTTTCACTAATAGACAACAACTATATGGTATGTATGCGGCAGGAAAAAGGAGAAGACTACAATTCTATAAAGATAGGGTAGAAATTTAAAGAAATGAAATATTTTTCACCAAAGGTGATGTTGTTCATAGATTAAAATTAAATTATGCTACTTAAATATATATGTGTATCTAAAAGAAAGAAATTGTCAAGCTAAATATTTGACATACACTCAAACCTCAATTTAACCATCATTCGTTATAACAATAAATTACCTTTTTTTATAGAATTACCTCTCTATGATAGTCATACTCAAATATTAATTGGTAAAAGATAGATTACGTATAAAGATAAAATATTGAAATATTTATGATAATCCGTATTAGTTTCATGCACATACTTAATTTGAAATATGAATATTTAAGAGAAAAAAATTATACTTAAATGGTGTCCATCATTTATGTTCATAACCTCAAGAGGAAAGAGTTGGTGACATTTTTTGTATTGATATTTTTTTTAAAAAGTTTTGTTGGTTAGATTTGTTTACAAAATTGAGTTATGTAAATAATACTACTACTAAATAAATGTCACTTTCTCCCCATATTTGAACTTTGAATGTATTTTGAAATGTTTCAAAAATATCTGGTCATTTTGATCTCAAAATACAAGTAACTCTATAACAATTTGTATTAATCATTTTAAAGCACTTGTCCTATGTTTTTTAAGTTATAATTATTTACTAAAAATAATTAATTTAGTAATATTAATCTATTTTACAACATCGTATACTATAGATACTATACACACGTGCAACGCACGTGCCGTGAAACTAGTAAAATAGATAAATGAATGGATAGATAGATAAATGGACAAACAAACAGACATATAGCTAGCTAGCTACCTAGCAAGCTAGATAGATAGATAGATAGATAGCTATATAGATAGATAGATAGATAGATAGATAGATAGATAGATAGATAGATAGGCAGGCAAAAAGGCAGCCAGGCAGGAAGACAAATAGAATGACGGACAGATAGAACTCTTTCTTTTTTTCCCTTCTATTTATTAAAAACAAAAGAACTCTTAATTTATTCTCTTTTTCCCTTCTATTTATTAAAAATAAATTATTATTTCGAAAATCACGTCACTCATTCCCGCAAGTTATAAATTATCCATGAAAAAGGTTGTAGGCTGGGCTAAGCTATAAAAAACAAGTAAAATTTACAAAATGACTAAAAGGATTGTTACATTAAAGAAAGAAGATCTTCTACTCAACTTTCAATTCATTAGCAAAAAATAATAAAAGTTAAGAAAGAAAATTATAAATAAAAGAAAAATACAAAAACTCAAAAATGAAAAATAGAAGAAAAAATGGTGAAAGAATTGAACATGGAGGTTGTTTAAAAACATTTGAGGTATAGAGAGACAAAATTATATTTGTTCTATACATGAAGGAAAAAAAAGAAAATACATCAAATCACCTTTGAACTTGACAACAAAATTTACCTTAGACTTTAACTACACATGCATTTAGATACCCCTTAACAACTGAAATGAATATAATACCACTCTCACCTGCCACATCATAGACATGTAAGCGCCACAACATAGCAATGTCACCACCACGCCATTACTTTTATTTATTTCTTTTTGTTTATTCACCATTTTTTTCTTCAACACTTTTTAAAATTAAGTTACACTAATTAATTAATTAAAAATACATTTTATAAAATCAAAGACCCATTTTTATTTCCCCTCCCCCTCACTTCTTTGTTCTTCATCATTTCTATCCCTTCACTGCTCTTTTTTCTGCCTCTTCACATTTAAAAAAAAATAGCTTTAGAGAAGAACTATTACAATATAACATTATCTTCTTTGAATTCCTCCCATCCCCTCCCCTCCCTTTCCCTTCTTTGGATCTGCCTTGTGAGAATTAAAAAAGAATTAAAACGGATCACTCAAAAAAAATTTAAAAAAATTAATAACTTTAGAGAAGAACTACTACAATACCATATTTTCTTCTTCGAATCCCTCCCCTCTCCCCCACCTCGAATTTGTCTTGTGGAAATTAAAAAAAAATAAAAACGGGTCACTCAAAATTTATGTAAATTGTTATCTTTGTGAAATTGACGTCAATAAAAGATATTGGTGTTGAATTTTATGGATTACTAAAGGATTGGTGAAATTGAAGTAGTGAACAAAGTTGAAGATGAAGGAAGTGGTGATGCTTCAATGGAGAAGAAGCTATATTGGGGAAGACAACAAAATAAAGAAAAAAAATTTAAATTTTTTTGGGCCATCAAAAAAATTCACATATTTTTAAAAAAGTTAATACATCAATAAAATAATAGTTAAAATACTAATTATATATTGACCTATAGAAAATGACATGTGTATGATTTTATAATTTTTTTTTAATATCTTCACGCGCATTTAGGAGAGTGAGTCAACTCACTCTGTCACGTCACCCCTTAGGGTTAATTTAATTAACTTGAAAGTTGTTAAGAGGTATTTAAATGCCTGTTTAGTTAAAATGATAAAGTAAGTTTTGTTGCCAAGTTCAAAATAGATACTGAAGAAAAAATACTAGTCTTAAAGACTTTTTCTACGAGAGACAAAAAACCAAGATGACACACTTTGAGGGACATCTAGTATAATTTCGTATCTATTCAAGATTTCATCACTAATATATGTACAATAAGTTATTGTACATCATCACTAGGGCCTGACATATTTCGGTTCAAATAGAAAAAATCGATCGAACTAAATTTTTTTAAATTTTGATTTCAGTTTGATCGGTCGGTTTCAATTTAAAATATTGAAATTTTAGTTTTTTCAGTTTGATTTTCGAGTTTTTAATAATTTAATTCGATTAAACCAAAAGATCGAAATGTAATTTACACACATGAACTCATGCCTTGAGCCCTGGACGCCTACATCCCACTCCCCAAATGGCTACTGCCCACAACCCATTAAAATTAACCCAATTTAAATTAATCCAAAATTAAAATTGAAATCCCTAAGTCCTAACCATTCTCCACAATCCGCTCATCTCTGTTATCCATCGTTGTTATCATGACTTATGCACACCATAGGTCGTCGCCATCGCTGTCGCTGTCGTCATGACTCGCACAAACCACTTGTCGACCACTCTCGTCTCTCACATTAGAGACAGAGACCTTGCATGCTTATTTGGAAATGTTTTAACTGAACATGAGCGTATAACATCTAAATCTAAATATGTATAACAAGTAATGAGGTCCTAAATTTTTAAAAATCATCTAATTATTGTGTACGTTCTATCAGACCTCAAATCACACCTTATTTGAAATTTTACAAGGAGGTGAATTTGTTCATAACAACATATTTAATGTAATCTCATAAATTGAAAAAAAATATATTAAACCAAATCAAAATTGTGAAAATCGAGCCAAATAGAACTTATTTCAATTCAGTTTTGATTTACATTTTCACCAAATCGAAAATTAGAAAATTGAACCGAATATCATAAACCGATCCGACCGATCGCCCAACCCTAATCATAGCTATATTATTACTACTTATTTATTTTGGTGCATGTGTTAAAATATATGTCAAAAAAAACAAAAAACAAATATTGAGTATATTATTTATTTATTAGTTCCATTTAGCAGGATTTAAGTTTTAATTGTTTTTTCTCACAAGTCACAAGAAGCGAAGATGAGCAGAAGTGTAGCGGCTTATTAGGCATGCTTTTGAAATATTTCCTTTTGCCTCCGTGCTTCCATCTCTTTGGATCATCTGTTACTCTCAGTAGCATCAAGAAGATTAGCAATGGAGGTTTTGGGTGTCGTTTTCCTTTTCAAGAAGATTTGCAATGGAGGTTTTGGGTGTGGTTTTCATTTTCAAGAAGATAAGCAATGGAGGTTTTGGGTGTCGTTTTCCTTTTCAAAAAGATAAGCAATGGAGGTTTTGGGTGTCGTTTTCCTTTTCAAAAAGATTAGCAATGGAGGTTTTGGGTGTCGTTTTCCTTTTCAAAAAGATTAGCAATGGAGGTTTTGGGTGTCGTTTTCCTTTTCAAAAAGATTAGCAATGGAGGTTTTGGGTGTCGTTTTCCTTTTCAAAAAGATAAGCAATGGAGGTTTTGGGTGTCGTTTTCCTTTTCAAAAAGATTAGCAATGGAGGTTTTGGGTGTCGTTTTCCTTTTCAAAAAGATTAGCAATGGAGGTTTTGGGTGTCGTTTTCCTTTTCAAAAAGATTAGCAATGGAGGTTTTGGGTGTCGTTTTCCTTTTCAAGAAGACTAGCAATGGAGATTAACAATTCCGGTTTCACAATTTCCCCTTTTCGTTCTTGAATTGAGGGGTTATACATTTAAAGTTTTGCTTTGCTCTTTGTTTTATTTCATTCTTACGATCAGCAGATGCTTTTTACCTCACCCATTTTCCCTTTTCCTCTAATCCAAAATCTCGATTTTCTTGTTCTTTTGGGTGTCGTTTCCTAAGCCAGATGTTCTTTTTTCCAACCTTAATTCAACTCGTCTGGAATCGCCATTCTTATGATAGTTAATGATTGCTTATGACTTCAGATTCAATGTGTAGCTGGGTCTGATCTTGAATTGTGTTTCTGTGTTAAATCTTGAATCTTAAATTGTGTTCTTGGTTGAATCTTTAATTGTACAAAACTGAATTTCGTGATGCTGTAAATTGAAATCATTTTAGAGTAATTCCCTTTCTCGGCAAGTTGAGCTCACAGAGAAAAGAGGAGAGAAAAATTCAGATCCAATTGCAACTTTCACACACGATATAGTAAGTCTGTTTCTCTTCCAGTGAAAATCTTTGTGATTTTTGCGAGCACTTACAGTTTCTGGCATGATATCGTTATTGTAGCATTCTGAAGTTCTCATTTTGACATCTTGTTAGCCGTATATTGGGAATTTAATTCTGATCCATGTTTATATAACTTTTCCTTCATTTTGGACTCTTGTATTGAATTATATGTTAATCTTTGAGTACCTACAAAACAGAAAACTTGATTAGCAAAAAAAATCCGCCCCAAGGTACTAAAAGAGAGTGTTGTGACATGATGGACTTGCCTTAATCTCATAGTTAACAGTAGCCTTACTGAGATGTTGTGCTGTCAGGCTCTCTGTCTTAGTCAATGCATTCTTTCTCTCAACTTCTTGTTGTAATACAGCCTCCCGTGTTGCTACAGCTTTCCGGGCTTTGATCTTAGCCATTTTTGCCTGCTGAGACCACCCAGCCTTCTTGGTTGCCAGAACAGAATTCGCCTCAGCCACCTCAGCTTCTCTCTGATTTTCATATATCTTAACATCAGTCTTCACTTTAACTTCCTCTTTCTTTCCATCACCATCCCTTTGGGTGGATATGATCTTTGTCTCAGCGTCAATCTTGGCAGCATTTTGACGTGTGAGACCTTCTCACTCCTTAGCTCCAATCTCACCCTTCATTTTGGCCTCAGAAACATCAATTTTTGCTTGGTTTGCAGCTTCCATTTGAGTTTTCTGCCCCAAGTAAGAAAAGCATTCGTGCCCTTGAACATCGACCAGTTGCTTAATGTTAGCATTGTAAATCAGCAAGCCAAATTGGTTAGCTCAAGCTGAACCTTGTCAAATACCTCCTTCTTGAAATCTTTTGTGCCTTTAAAGATTTCCTCCATGGTCATGGAAGCAGCCAAGACACGAGTCTCTCCCTCAATGACACCTTGAACAAGGTCCTTCACATCGTGTGAATTACGTGCATGGTGGGATAGAAGTTTAGCATATTTGATAAGTCTCTCACGGTCATCCACACATGGACCTATAGTGAAAACAGCAGGGAGAAGGAAGGGCAGCTTCTCAGCACTCATAGCATTGACTTTAAAAGTATAGCTCACAAGAGTAACATCAATGACCCGACATTTCTGCAATGGCCGTATACTAGTGCCTTTTTTATGATCTTCAGTTCATTAATACCAATCCCAGTGATCACCAAAAATTCAGATGCCCTTGCTACGCGGTACATCCTGTTTGCAGTTCCTTGATCTTCCTAACATGACAAGAAGAGGTTGTCAAGACCCACAGGCCACAAAAGAACACACCGACAAGTAGAAACTTACATTTTACTCAAACTTAACAGTGTAAAAACCATCAGTGTTAAATCTTGAATCTTAAATTGTGTTCTTGGTTGAATCTTTAATTGTACAAAACTGAATTTCGTGACGCTGTAAATTGAAATCATTTCAGATTAATTCCCTTTTTCGGCAGGTTGAGCTCACAGAGAACTAATACCACTGCCAAAGAGGAGAGAAAAATTCAGATCCAATTGCAACTTTCACACACGATCTAGTAAGTCTGTTTCTCTTCCAGTGAAATCTTTGTGATTGTTGCGAGCTCTTACAGTTTCTGGCATAATATCGTTATTGTAGCATTCTGAAGTTCTCATTTAGACATCTTGTTAGCCGTATATTAGGAATTTGATTCCGATCCATGTTTATTATAGCTTTTCCTTCATTTTGGACTTCTTGTATTGAATTATATGTTAATCTTTGAGTACCTACAAAACAGAAAACTTGATTAGCAAATAAAATCCGGCAGCATGTTACCCTCCCTTAGTGTATGCTCGATTTCAACATCTCTATATGTTACATGGGAGTTCCCATATTCCATCTAGTGTCTGTTTGACTGCGAAAGAATCAGTTTCAAGGATAACAGGCAGCAAATTGTTTAAAATACAAAAATTCCAGTCCACTTCTCAACGCCACTACTTCTGCCTCTAAACTGGTAGCACTTTCCAAGCTTTTAGCTTCAGCAAATATAAACTCTCCTGCATCATTTCTAATGCAGAAAGCACTTGCACTAGGTCCCAGATTTCCTTTTGAAGCTCCATCTGAATTGCACTTATAGACACCTTCGTTAGGTAGTTTCCACTTCACCACTTTACATTCAATTAATGGGGTATAGGCTTCAAAGAATTTCACTATCAGAGGCCAACTATCAGGGATGTTCCTCAACCAAGGATACCTTGTAATTGCCAAGTAGTGAAGGTTCCTATTTATCTCCATCATCATACCTTGCACAGACATCTTACCACCATGCCTTATCATATTCCTCCTCTTCCAAATTTGCCACATTATAAAAGTAGGGACAGCTTTAAAAAGTCGTCTGAGTTTGACAGAACATGTAGCATTCCACCATTTAAACATGGCATCTTTCGGATGTGGGAAAGGGCCTCGCAAACCTGCTGCTGCTGCAAAAGTTTTCCACAAAGTGGTAGCTACTTGACAAGTAATAAAAAGATGCTCGTAGGATTCTTTGGCTAATGTTTCACAACACCTTACATCATCTACCAGGGCTATTCGTATTGGAAATTCCCCAATTGGGAGCTTCTTTTTCCATAACCTCCATATGAAAAAAGAGACTTTAAAAGGAATTCCTTTTTCCCAAATGAACTTGAATTCTTCCTGTTACTTGCATTTCTCAAAATCTCCCAAGCACTATTAACATTGAATTTTCCTGAGTTATGTGCCATCCACCATAGCTTGTCCCACTCATTTGTATCCTCGCCACATCCAACTTTCTCAACAATGTGATTACACACCTGATGTGCTATTTGTTTTATGCTAGATCTTTGATTAGAGTGAGACTTCTTTTCATCCCGTTTTCTGATGGTTTTCTCCTTTGTAGGATCTATAAAGGTAAAGCTTAGGAGCTTATGTGGTAGCAGTGCTTCGGATGAGAAGGAACTCACATTTCCTCCCGGCTCGAGCTCATAGTGATGCAGTTCAGGGAGTCCCTCGTATTCTCTTTTGATATTTTGACTGTGAGAACACAATCTCATTTTCAGTTGGGGGTGCTTCCCTTATAGTCATTTTGTTGATTGTTTCTGCATACAGTGATTATGCCTTTATCGGGCATACTTTTCTTTCTTTGTTATTGGTGTGCCCTTGTCGGGATTTAATATTGTGGATGTTTCTGTTGATTTTGTCTTGGATTGGTCAATTTTAGATTTTTATTTGTAGTTTGTAGCTTCTTGGTTTTTTTTTTGATAAGAAGATTTAGATTGACGATGCCCGATGATGGATAGAGAGTGATGACTTTCTTAAGGGTAAATCGTCGATTGCTTGTGAGTGTTTGATTGGCATTGATTTCTGAGTAGTTGTTCCTGAATAGATGCATGAGGTGGCCTGATGATGGATTGGTTGACGGCTTTCTTAAGGGCAAAATCGTCGTCTTTTTGGGAAGGTTTTGACTTGGTTGGTACTAAAAGCATAGTCATGCATGTGAATAATGTTGAGCATACCTCTCCATTTTTAAAAGGTTGAGCATGTCATGAATGATTTTGTGACAACTCTTACAACTCTTTTTGTGACTTTTGATTCGTTAGCGGTTAAAATGTTCAATGCCACTTGTATTTTGTAAAGGAAGTAAGATTTTGAACCATCTTGATTGATTTGCAGGCCATGTGTGGTGAGTTGTTGAATAATGCCTTGTGTTTACTTTTGTCACCTAGAACTTGCCCGGTTGGTCTTGAAATGTTGATCTTGATTGAGTTTGGTTGGAGAAATGATCTCAGGCTTTCTTTGATGTTCTTGAAGTCCACTTGGCCTAAAAATCCCATCTTTGTACTAAATATATCCTTAGTTGTCCCCTTTGAGCCTAATCCTTTTTATTGGCAACCACATTACAAGCCTTATCCTTTTTGAAAAAGTAACCCTCTTTTGAACCCTTCCCACCTTGAACTTGAGGTTCTGAAAGTTGAGGCTAAAAGCCTAAGTTGGGGGTGTTGTGGGAAATTCATTGCAGGGATGCTTACCACATGAGGGCTTGATATAAAAAAAAAAGAAGAAAAAAGAAGAGAGAAATTGAAGGATGGATGGAAAGTCTTAAAGAAAGAAAAAACTTTGAAAAAGAAAGAAATAAAATGAATAAATGAGGCTTGAATTATGCAAAAGTTGAAAATGGTTGCATGTGAGGTATCTTGAGTGGAAATAAGAAAAGAAAAATGAAAAGTAGTGTGGAATGTGCATGGGTTTGAAAAGTGGAGAAAGTTGGAAATGATGAGTTGTTGTGTAGCGTTCAAGGAGGGTGTAGTCACTTATACCTAAATGATATCCTAACCTTCCCTAAGCCTACATTACAAGCTTAACAAAGTCCTTTGAGATTTCTAAGCAAATGGAGTTGAGTCAATGTTGATTGAAAATATGGGCAAGCGTATGGTGTGACATTTGTGTGCATGAGATGATTCTTCGTGAGTGTGAGTGTTGCATCTTTGTCCCTTGTCTTGTTTATATGTGTGTGGTTTTGGGACACTTCTTTCTTGTGAGGGCATGTAAGTTGAAAAGGTGGTTATTTTGAAAATTCCTAATTGAGTCAAGTGAGCATGTGAAAGAGTTAATGAGTTGAGTCATTTCTTGAGTTTGAGTTGTTGTCACATAAATGATTCTTGGTTTTTGAAAATGTTTCATGAGAATGAGAGGATTTCTTTTGTGAAAATTTTGCATGTGGACTATTTGTTAGTACCAACTGAAGCCATTACCTTTGTGCTTCATTGAGAAAGGGAAATTGATTTGTGGTGTGTTTTGAAATAAGAGCCTTTGTGTTTTTGATTTTCTTTACTCAAGGACAAACAAAGTTTCTAAGTCGGGGGTATTGATGAGTGGTGGATTCCCACTCATTTTAGGCTCTTTTCGTAGTTATTTTGGCTTGCTTTAGTTTAGAATTGGTGCTTTTAATGTGGGTTTTTTTCATATTTGTAGGAAAATGAAATGGAGAGTTGATTTAGGAGATATTTGAAGAAACCAAGTGAACTTGAGGCAAAAAGAGGTCAAGAGCTGAAAATGCAATTTCTAGCAGGGAAAGTACCCTTCGCGAACGCGCTTGAAGAAACCCAGTGAACTTTATCTGCCTATTTGAATGTCTTCATTTAGGGGATGAAGTTTGCTAAACCTGAACTCGAATCATGCATTGAGGAGTTTGAAGAAAAGTTGAAAAAATTCGACATTGAGAGGAAAGGAACAAGAACTTACTGCCAAAAATGCTCAAAGCCATCAACAGAAAGTGGAGAGCATGGAGAGCATTACAGTGACTGTAAAAGAAGAAGAGGAATTTGGCGAATCTGAAATTACTAAAGGTAGTTTTCTCTAAGTCTATTGGCGGAGGGAACTAGAACTTAATGCTTATCTCTTTAATTTATACGGGTTATTTGTGCTTTTATTCATCCAAATAATTTAAAAACAATGTAGAGGAGGTAGTAGTTGTAAACAAAACATAACGTGGTAGTAGCTTAAATAAATAGTTGATCCTTCACTACAACCTTTTTTTCATAAATCCATATAAAATTTAAATGATGGGTTTTTTTTAGAATTTTACATTAAAGAGTAGATACTGATAAAAAAGCTCTAAAGTCATTTTGGCTAGAGAATTTTTTTTTTTTGATAACCGAGCTTTGAACCAATCACAGCCTTCTAAACTCGGTGGATAATGGGCCCGCCCCTCTACCCTTCTCCACTTAAATACCGGGCTTCGCTTTGCATGGTGTGGGGCTTGAACCTGTGACCTAAGCCACAAATCCTCCACCTTTTGCCACTTGAGCTAGGGGGCCATTTTGGCTAGAGAGTTGGAGATATATAAGGAAGCTCATCTCGCTTTTGAATATTTCCTTTTGCCTCCATTCTTCCGTCTCTTTCAATCATCTGTTACTCTCAGTAGCATCAAGAAGATTAGCAATGGAGCAGCAGCACAAGAATCAGAAGGTATGCAAGACCAAAATGATGAAATCGAGGATGTTCAAGACGGCCCTTTCCCTGTTGAGCAGCTTCAGGTTTCACAATTTCCCTTTTCCTTCTTGAATTGAGGGGTTATACATATAAAGTTTTGCTTTTCTCTTTGTTTTATGTCATTCTTATGATAAGCTGATGCTTTTTATCTTCACCAATTTCCCCTTTTCCTCTAATGCATAATCTCGATTTTCTTGTTCTTTTGGGTGTCATTTCCTAACCCAGATGTTTTTTTTCCAATTTTAATTCAACTCCTATGGAATCTTGGATTGGGGTAGCCATTCTTATGATAATTAATGATTGTTTATGACTTCAGATTCAATGTATAGCTGGGTCTGATCTTGAATTGTGCTTCTGTGTTAAATCTTGAATCTTAAATTGTGTTTTGGGTTGAATCTTTTATTGTACAAAACTGAATGACGCTGTAAATTGAAATCATTTCTAAGTCCCTTTCCCGGCAGGTTGAGCTCACAGATAACTAATACCACTGCCAAAGAGGAGAGAAAAATTCAGATCCAATTGCAACTTTCACACACGATCTAGTAAGTTTCTCTTCCACTGAAAATCTTTGTGATTGTTGTGAGCCCTTACAGTTTCAGGCATAATATCGTTATTGTAGCATTCCGAAATTCTCATTTTGACGTCTTGTTAGCCTTATATTGGGAATTTGATTCCGATCCATGTTTATTATAGTTGTTCCTTCATTTGGGACTTCTTGTATTGAATTGTATGTTAATCTTTGAGTACCTACAAAACAGAAAACTTGATTAGCAAAAAAAATTCACTACCATGTTTCCCTCCCTTAGTGTCTGCTCGATTTCCACATCTCTATGAGCCCTTAATCTGCTTATCATCTTGATTTCACAAGCCATGATAATGGGACTTCCCATATTCCATCTAGTATCTGTTTGATTGTGAAAGAATCAGTTTCAAGTATAACAGGCAGCAAATTATTTAAAATACAATATTCCAGTCCACTTCTCAACGCCACTACTTCTGCCTCTAAACTGGTAGCACTTTCCAAGCTTTTAGCTTCAGCAAATATAAACTCTCCTGCATAATTTCTAATGCAGAAAGCACTTGCACTAGGTCCCGGATTTCCTTTTGAAGCTCCATCTGAATTGCTCATATAGACACCTTTGTTAGGTAGTTTCCACTTCACCACTTTACATTCAATTAATGGGGTATAGGCTTCAAAGAATTTCAGTATCAGAGGCCAACTATCAGGGATGTTCCTCAACCAAGGATACCTTGTAATTGCCAAGTAGTGAAGGTTCCTATTTATCTCCATCATCATACCTTGCACAGATATCTTACCACCATGCCTTATTTTTTTCCTCCTCTTCCAAATTTGCCACATTATAAAAGTAGGGACAGCTTTAAAAAGTCGTCTGAGTTTGACAGAACATGTAGCATTCCACCATTTAAACATGGGTGTCTTTCGGATGTGGGAAAGGGCCTCGCAAACCTGCTGCTGCTGCTGCAAAAGTTTTCCACAAAGTGGTAGCTACTGGACAAGTAATAAAAAGATGCTTGTAGGATTCTTTGGCTAATGTTTTACAACAACACCACCTTACATCATCTACCAGGGCTATTTGTATTAGAAATTCCCCAATTGGGAGCTTCTTTTTCCATAACCTCCATATGAAAAAAGAGACTTTACAAGGAATTCCTTTTTCCCAAATGAACTTGAATTCTTCCTGTTACTTGCATTTCTCAAAATCTCCCAAGCACTATTAACATTGAATTTTCCTGAGCTGTGTGCCATCCACCATAGCTTGTCCCACTCATCTGTATCCTCTCGACATCCAACTTTATAAATAATGTGATTACATACCTCCTCCGGATAAAGATGATTTAGCAAATTGTCATTCCACCTTCGTTGTGGCCTCAACTAATTCACACTAAGTTGCTCGGACTCGGGTGCGGGTGTCTGATACAGGTTTGGATCCTTTATGATCAAATTTTTAAGATTCGGGGATATGGATCCATGTATGGATACGGGTGTAGGGATTCACCTAAATATAATTAAAATATCTAAATAGAGTTATAAAACCTAATTATGAGATAGCAAAGGGGCATTATCAGATCCAACTCTAGNATTCACACTAAGTTGCTCGGACTCGGGTGCGGGTGTCTGATACAGGTTTGGATCCTTTATGATCAAATTTTTAAGATTCGGGGATATGGATCCATGTATGGATACGGGTGTGGGGATTCACCTAAATATAATTAAAATATCTAAAAATAGAGTTATAAAACCTAATTATGAGATAGCAAAGGGGCATGATCAGGTCCAACTCTAGCCTGATGATCCAATTCTACACATCCCAAAAGGCCCAGAAAAGCTTGATTAAGAACAATCCTGTCCAGCCTTTTGAAAATATAAGCATCATGTAAAAGGGCTACCTTTGAAATTAATATAAAAAAGATCACAGGAATTAATGCTAAAAGCAAAGTCATTATATTTGGTTGGACATACAGGAAGTCCTCCAATCTTCTCCTCATCATTCATAATAACATTGAAATCCCCACCAACAAGCCAGGGAAGTCTCATGTTCTGACTCAAGAGGTAAATATCATCCCACAACTGTAATCTCTCAGTAGCTTCACACTTAGCATATACCGTAGTGGTAACTACCTTGGAAAGAAAGCTGAATAGTGAGTTGTTGGTCTGAATCTGCCAGTACTTCTATATGAATTGCTCCTCTACAAAAACCCAATTTTTTCCATTTTGATTATAGTTTGCATAATGCATGCCCAATATCCTCTTGTAACTTTGTATATGCCTAATATATTGAAAAGGTTCCATCAATGCAATAATGGAAAAACCATTATGTCGGTGTAGCATTTGCACTCTGTGAAAAGAATGTTGGGATTTCACAGATCTGATGTTTCAAAATAAAGCTTTTAGATTCATTAATACTTGATTTTCCACTCCTCCTAGGAAGTGTCCTTGTAGGTTTACTATTAACTTTGGCCTTGCACTTTTTAGCTTTTGAGAATGCGTGTTGAGATAAATCAGGATCCTTCACCAACTGATTGATATTTTGATGTCCCTCTCTTTCCTCTTTATCTTCTCTTTTACCATCTTTATCCTGATTATTTATCTGTACTGCAACTCCTGTGATACCCGTTAGGTGATGAGAAACAATTTCATGTAGTACTTGCACGGGAGAAGTTTGCTTTTGGGCCAATTCTAATTGTGCTTTTGTTGCAGGTACAATCTCCTTGTGTTGATCATTAGTCTTAATCAACAATTGTTTCTGGGACACAGTGGGTACCTTGCAATCATATCAGAATCATCACCTACTACCCCAACACTAGTAAAATCCATTTGAAGTGGTTCATGGAACTCTGCCAATTCTAGGGCCTCTTTCTCGACTTGCTCCGCATCTGCTACAGGTTTGTTTTTCTCAAATATTGTCACTGCTGCTTCATTATTCAGTATTTGATCTTGAGGACTACTCCTGCTATTTATTTCATTATCTTGAAGACTACTCCTGCTATTTATTTCATTATCTTGAGGACCTTGCATCTGTTGTGGTTTCTCTCTTCCTTCCCCACTATATCGAGGACTTGATTTTCCACTGCCATGGTGTTGTTGATGATGTGTTTGTAGCATTGTGTTACCCATCTTGCTTGTATTTTCTTGCTGCCTTTGTGAGACTTGATGTGCTATTTGTTTTGTGCTGGATCCGTCCTTGTATAGCTATTTGTCACTAGCCTCAGAATTTACATGAATATTCAAATTCATGTAAACAAAATAATAATGTAATAATCATTACAACAGAGAAGAAGTTGGTCTGGTAACATGTCACAATTCAATTTTTGACGCCACCGACCAGTGCACCCGGCCATTAGAAATTGAACCTGCTTGTCTAAACTTTTTTTGACGCCACCAATCATTGCATTTGCACCAGCTTATCAAGTTGTCGTAAAGGTGTGCAAACTGCAATAGATAACCATTTTAAGTAGCAATTAACCTATATGTTGTATAATTTTTCGACAAAGGGTGTGTCCTCATTGCCACCCTCAGCTAAAGATGACAACGAGGCTGTAACACCCCAAAAATTTCTAAGCTAAGTCCTGAACCATTCTTTAAGGGAACTAACTATTCCTAAATGTACCATTTTTACATTGAGAAAAGAGAAACTTTGATTTCTAAAAAGAGTACAGGGATATTTCAGAGCAGTTACTTCTTTTAAGAGGTTATTTTGAGTAATTACCTCAAAACAGAGAAATAGGATGCTTTATACATTTGTGCATGAGCATATTATTGTGAGTAGTATTGATATTGAGCACCGATATGAGGATGGGTTCAAAAAATTCAAAATCCTCATAAACTATGTCTGCCAACATGGGTAAAGGATCACACTTTGTAGATGAACCCTTATTGCTTAGTAGATCCACTTAGTGGAGAGGTTCTATACCCTGATACGGTATAGAATAGTTCTAGCAGCGTGGCTGAGAAACTGTATCATAATGTAGCTGATAGTAATGGTTGTCAGTTAAATAATCTCCCAATTAGAGTTAAACTATATTTTCATTTATCTCCTATTATGTTGAGTTCAAATATGTGTAAGTATTTGTAAAGTTATAAATGATTTCACTCTTATTGCTTTACATTCAGCTTGCATATATTTTATCTGTTGCAGTCCCTTCTTCAGTTATTTTGCTTCGGCTATCTTACATATTCGTACATCCATGTACTGATGTCATTCGACCTGCATCTTTCTATGATGAATATACAGGTATTCAGGATCATCAACAGACACTTCATTGAGATCACTTTTCACTTCAGATAGCTGTTGGTGAGCCTCTTTGCATTCCGGAGGACTTCATATTTACTTTCAGTTTAGTAGCTATGAGATGTTGTGGGTCTTGTCCCGACACATATCTTACTATTAGAGGCTTCATAGATAATTAGACTTGAGATGTCCTCAGAGTCCTTGTTAAATTGTTTTACAACTATTATGTTTCTTACATTGAGTATTTTCAAACGTTTGAGTTTAGTATTGACTTTGAGTTTACATGATTGAGTTTTACTTTAAGCCGTATGTTGCTTGAGTAAGTCTTCCGCTAAGTAGTTAACTAGGTCAATGGTTTGCCTGGAAACCGACAATGGTTCTCGAGTGCCTGCCACATCTAGGGTGTAGGGGGTATGCCAAACTTGATATCATAGCATAGAGTTCAAGAGTCTTAGGGTGTCTATGAAGCCATGTCTAGTGGAGTCCTTCTTATCAGTGTGAGGCGTGTCACATCTATAATGAGAAAGCTACGACATTTAGGAACTTTTCACTTTTTTCTTAGTCTTGTTCGTGCCATAGAGCTCAACTCTATAAAAGTTTCTTCTAACTCGTGCTTACGCATATCTTTATGCCTCCACGAAGAGCTGTTCGAGGATGTCATGTTAGGTGGAATGCTAATTCTCAAGGTCAAGATGCTCCCAATGCACCAGAAGTGCAACCCCCTCAGGAGATGTCACCAATGTTGAGTTCAGGAATGTTATTCAAATGTAGACTCAAGCTGTGAGAAATCAGGCTAGTCAATGAGGAGTGGGTCATCAGGATGTGGCTGATACATCCGGAATCCGTGTGTTTTTGAGGATGAAACCCTCAGAGTTCATAGGGTCAAAGAACACCAAGGATCTAGAGAACTTTGTGGAAGAGCTTCAGAAAGTGTTTGAGGTCATGCAACTTGTTGTTGATTTAGAGCATGTGGAGTTAGTCTCATATCCGCTCAAAGGTGTTGCTAGGATATGGTATGATCAGTGGAAGAAGAACAGGGCAGAGGGGCCACTACTTTTGAGTTGGGCTGTTTTTGAGAATACTTTCTTGGGGCGCTTCTTTCCCCGAGAGCTAAGAGAAGCTAAGGTGAGAGATCGAGTTCTTGAATCTGAAACAGGAAGCTATGAGTGTGAAGGAGTATAGCCTCTAGTTTACTTAGTTATTCCTGAATCTGAAACACTCTTCGACGCATGATCCTAGACTGCAAGTTGAAACACTCCTTAAGGTACGAGCAGATTCTACATGTTACTCTTGACCCGCAAGAGTATAAACTGTGTACGACCCAAAAAAATAATAACTAGAACTCATCATCTTGAACTACGATATGACTTGATCCTCTTCACCAAGGTACGTAGGCTCTAGGAGTAATCACTCAAAGCTCAGTCACATGAGTAAAAAAAAAGGTTTGTGGCATTGCATGATCATCATAGTAGCTCTTTAAAATTACATAGCTAGCACATGAGTTCAAATGTGTCACAGGTGAGCAAAGAAGAAGAGTTAAGCAAGGCAAAGTCTTAGTTGACTTTAAAGGTGTATTTGTGAAAATCCGTAAAGGCTTTGACCATGATTTTCACATATAATATAGTTCTTGGAGTCCACTTCGCAATGGAAAAATCGGCAAGTGAGTCAGAGACTTCTACGCTAAGTTACGAATTTTCTACCACGGTCGCTCAAAGCTGAAAAAAAAAGATCATCATATTTTGAAGTTGATCTGAGCAGTCCTCAAAGGCATATATTTGATAATTCATAAAGTCTTTGGCTGTGATTTTTATAAATGTTGTAGTTACTTGAGTCCTCTTTCCAGCGGTACAACAAACTCATGATTTCGGTACTCCTACTTTGAGTTATGAACTTTCTACTACAGACGCACAAATCTGAAGAGCTTAGCAAGACAGAATTATGGGCCGACTTTGAAACAATATCTGTACAAATCCATAAAGTCTTTGGCCGTGATTTTTACACATGTTATATTTCTTTGAATCGTCTTTCCAATGGAATAAGAATCTCATGATTTCAGTACTCCTACTCCGACTTATCAATTTTCTACGAGAGACGTGTGAAGCTGAAGTGCTGTGCAAGACAGAATCGTGAGCTGACTTTGAATTGATATATGTACTAATCCACAAAGTCTTTGGCCATGAGTTTTACACATTTTGTAGTTCTTTGAGTCTTAATTCCAATGAAACAAGAATCTCATGATTTCGGTACTCCTAATCCGACTTATGAATTTTCTACGATAGACACGTAAAGCTGCGAAACAGACATATCAGATCTAGAATCAACTTCAGAAATTAATTTTGATCAATTTGGAGGGAGTTTTGGTCTAAAATCTTGATATATTGCAGAAAGTTGAGTTCCGTTTCTTTAGGACCAAGCAGATTGCAATTCCATTGCTCATACATCTGGGAACAGATCGGTTCCAAGTACTTACTCACCGAAGTCGGAAAGGGCTTCTCGTAATGTCAATCTCTCCAAGCCAGATGGAATGTGGTCACTCTTAGCCTTTTTATCACCAAGACTCAAGGACTCTCCAAGAATGATGTTTACATTCGAAACTTCTTTTTCACAAGGCAGCAATGATGGCCACCAACTACTTGCTCGCTGAAGTTTGAAAGGCCTACCTCTAGTGTTGCCAAGGAGGGGGTCTGACCGCTCCAAGCTCCTTTATTTCCAAGAAGTAAGGAAGTGACACATCAAATGGTTCAGCGTCGATCATATGGACATCTGGTAGATTCCTTACTGATGTCAAGATCTAAACCTACAAAAAGAAGGATAACGAAGCCCGTGGTGCTAACTGTACAAAGCTTCCTGGTTCTATATATGTAGATCAGTGCAAATGGCACGAAGCTTCAGTTTTGCAGGACAAGCATTAACAGTCGCACAACAATCTAGTTGGACATATATCAACGCTAATAGTATGACGCATTAACTTGCGACCTAGATCACTCTTCAACAACAATCTCTACTGCTTAAGGCTTGCGTACTTGAATCTTCTGATCCAATTTTGATGAATAAAGATCAAGTCACTTCTTTGTCAACTGCTCAAAAAAAAAAAACGAAGCATATGCAAAAAAAATAGAATTCTCTGAGAAAAGTCATCAAATTCGGAGACCAACTTCAAAAAACAATTCTTGTCAATTCAGAAAGAGTTTGATATTGGTTTTTGGATATGTCATAGTACTGCGAGTCTAGTTTCTTCACAACCAAGACAATGCCCCTACTCCAAGAAAATGATGTTTTGGCAAGATTGGCCATAACTGTGAGAAGAACTTCCAGATTTGGGGACCGACTTCAAAAATTGATTCTTGTCAATAAAACAGTTTTTTTATGTTGATTTGGATGTGTTGTAGTACTAAAAGTCTAGTTTCGCCGTAATCAAGCCACTCATCATTTGAATACTCCTACACCAAGAAAAGGACGATTTGGCGAGATTGCACATAATTGCGAGAAGAACTGCCAGATTTGGACACCAACTTCAAAAATCGATTTCGGTCAATCCTAAAAGTGTTTAATGTTGATTTTTGGATATGTTATAATAATACAAATCTATTTTCTTCAGAATTCAGTCGATCGTCATCTGGACACTCCTACACTAAGAGAATGACATTTTGGTGGGACTGCGCGAAATATAGAAAGAACACACCAAATTTGGAGTTCTACTTCAAAAATATTTTACTATAAATTCAAAAGGATTATTCAAATGACTCTTTGATGAATCCTTTGTACATGAAAAAGGTTTGTATAGAGGTTCCTATGAACAATTCTCATTCTTTGTACAAGAAAAGTTGTGGTAAAATATGAAGAAACAAATTAAATCAGTTCTTGCTCATCTAAATGGAAGATCCTAACACTCAAAAGGAGAGCAATATTGCTTAAGATTTGAAGAATGATTCTTACAAAATCAAGAAAATGAAACAAATTTTGGTGTGATTGTTAAATTACCACTTGTTTCTAAGTTGAAGGTTTGCAAAAAATGTGCAAATCAAGCTATGTTCTTTTTTTTTTTAAAGTCCAACTCTGGGGACTTGTGTGGCACTTGTGAGTATCGGTGTCCAAATTTGCATACAAGTCTATGGTGATAGTTTATTCAAACTTAATATTCATAAAACTTTGCCACATTGGTTTGCTTATCTCTTCCTTGAGAGTCCTCCATATCATCCATGGGTATGAACAAATTGAAATGGAGTTGCACATGACCTTAGCATACAACTTGTTTCATCACAAGAAATAGAGTCAAGCAAATATCTTAAGAGTAATATTATCGGATTCATAATACTTCAAGTCCAGCCATCAAATGTCGGCAAGCCTCCTACTTCAACAAGCCTTGAAGGAGGGGGCATTTGTAGACACAAATAACTTACATAAATCACATAGTGTAAAGAGTAAACTATATTATATACCTACTTTTTTTATAATTACAATAATCCCTTAAAATTTGTACCTTCCGGATACATAAGTCACCATTCGGATACATTAATTCACCATCCGGATACATTAACTCTAATATACAAGAAAAATATTTTTGTTGCGCTAAAAAGGGAATAAAATCTAAAAATTAATTAAATCCCATAAATTACGCTTATGTTTCTTCTTACTCTCAATCATACAGAGGCAAATCCTAATAGAACGAAGAAATTCAAAATTTCAAATTGCTCCCCTCGTTCAACGAAGAAACCTTTCAGATTTGATTCAAAAACTTTTGTCAAAATTTTGGGTAAGCGAGGTAAGTTATGAAGGATATAAAAGTGATGAAATTGTTGTTGGACAAACAATATCCTTTTGAATCTTCAAGTTCATCGAAGATCCTTTCAATTTTGATTCAAGATTATCAAAAAATTTGAGATTCAAGATTCTTTCTTCTCCCAGTTCAGCGAAGATCCTTTCAATTTTGATTCAAAATTGTTGAAAATTTTGCGATTCAAAATTCTTCTCCTAATTTATTGAAGATCCTTTCAATTTTGATTCAAAATTGCCGAAAAATTTGAGAAGATACATCATGAATATCTTTGTTACTTAGCATTTTACTATTTATGTATATTGTTTAAATTGATAAGTATTGTATTTATACTAGATGCGTTAGATAAATAATTATTGTCCATAAGATGTTAGATTTGAGATCGATACATTACCGTGTGGTAGTTGCTATGTAATTGATACATTTAATATAAATTCAAATTTACGTTTCACATCTAAAAAATTAATGCATGATACATTATTATTTATGTATCTCGTTTAAATTGATAAGTATTGTATTGTTTGCCTTGAAAGATATGTATAACTTACATAATGTACCATTTTGTAGTTGATAATAATGTATCTGATACAATAAGGTTGTGAAAGAAGGATGTATGTAAGCTGAAATAAAGTGTATCTATAAATGTATCACAATAAATAAGAATTAAGTTATCAATTAGATACATGAACAAACTCAATCCATTAAGGAAAGTGTTTATGAAAAACACCATAAAACGAGAAAAATATTAGACTGTATGAATTTTTTGTGAAATTGAAACTAATATTATTATGAGACAATGAGAAGATTAAATAATAATACAAGAATCCTAATCAATTTCAATGAATGATTAGTTGTTAGAGTCCATAACCAACTCAAATTATGAAAAATTATAAATATTATATATATATATATTTAATCAAACACACGAGGTAAGTTTTATTAACCAAAAATAAAGAAACCAAATACAAATACCAAACTCAACCGTGATTTGGAAATAATAGAAAAACAAAACAACTACTAAACCAAAAAAATAAAAAGAAGGAAAAATACTACATAAAAAGAAACCACAAAAGAAAAGGCAAGAACTTCTATAAATATTATATTAATTATTACGAAGAACTTCTTTTTCTTTCTAATTTACGTTTTAGTGTTTGAAAATTTGAAGTTCACTTATTTTATTATAAATTTTGGATTACTTTTTAAAAAATAGGTAAAAGACTCATAAATATCTTTTTTAAACTTTTTTTTCTAAAAATATCCTTAACCTATAAAAAAAGAGATTGATTTTGAATTTCAAACGTGAATGAGAAAATAACTACCAAGATTCTATGACTAAAAATAAGGAGAGGTTTTGCAGTGAAATAAGGAAGGGGTAAATGTTGGTTTAGGGAGTTAGGATTTATGTATCCAGCGATTGGGGGTTTGGGAGTAAAATAAGGGGTTTTGGAAAATTCTAGAACTGGTAGGGAATAATGAGAATTATGGAAAAAAAGGTGTGTATATAGGTAATTTATCCTAAATTTAATTGGATTAAATTCATACGAAATTTGAATTAAATTTATATTCATTTGGGTTAAATGATTAATTTGGACTTTACATATAAATAAGTTCATTTTATTAAATTCAAATCCAAGGTCCATTTCACCTTGAATCCCTAACTCATGACATGTGTCACGATGACTAGGCATCCAAGACCAACAAGGTGATGCCACGTGTCCAAATGAGGTGGAAGTCCTAGTCAAATTCAAAAACCAATCACAATCTGTCAAGTGTCAAAAATGATATCCTTTGGCCAATTATAAACAACCTTGTCCACCTCCTACAATTATAAATAGGGGATAGACATGACATTCTCCAGGAGAATTCTAAGAAAACTCTTCAATAAGTATTCTGCAAGGATTGGAGAAAGTTACAACATCAACTACATAGTTATTCGAAAGAGTGGCCAACAGAGTTCTTCCTGGAGATCGACTTGAAACGACGAAGTGCTTCCCAACGTTCCTGAAGATCAAATACATCTCAAGGAGGTCTACATCATCCTACATTCGAGAAATATGCTACTTAAGTCCCTCAAATCACGGAGAATTTTAGGAGAGAATAATCAAGAGAACAACAAAATTGTACTCACAGATTCATCAATAAAAATCACATTTTTCTTTTATTTATTTTGCTTGTAGTTAATTTTCACTTTTCAGCGCTACAAAATTTTGTTGCGAACATGTGCAGTTTGAGAAGACAATATCAAAACTTTTGGATGTTATAAGAAAAGTTAGAGATAAGCTTCAACTAGATTAAAATTTTAACAAAAAAACATTAAAATCACATTTCATTAAATGGAGAAGGGCCTAAAATGCCCCTCAAGCATTTGAATTGGTACAAAATTACACTTCATCCACCTATCGACCTGAAAATACCTCTAACGTCCACCTTTCAGATAAAAAATGCCCCTATGTCTAACAGATCATCCCTCCCGGACCAGAACTTCTTGTTTCCGAGAGCGAATCTATCAAATTTGATCAATCATTAACGAGTGGAGGGTAATATTGTACCAAATTTCATAGTTTAAGGGCATTTAATTTTAGGCCCTTTTTCGTTAAAATAATTTAAAATTACTTAATATATAAGCTCACATGATTGACTTGATTTTGAATTTCATAGTAAATTTAAAAGGTTAGACATCTACTCTCTACACTCCTCCCTCTCCAACCCTTCACTTCCTATCTCTTCCATTTTCTTTTTTCTATTTGGATCTTGTCCACCATTTTTTTTTAATTTATGACTCACAAGAGAGAAAAAAGGAGGAAAATAACGATGCATTCATATATAAATAATTAGTTCAATAAAAGATGACCTAATTAAGCAAATATGTACAAATATTATATTTTTCTTTTGTGTGTACCTAAAATTAAAAATAATTATTTTTCTTATCCCCACCCTGATCCCATCATGACAATAATACTAATTAAAAGAATATAAATATATGAGTTCATTTCAAGTTTGAGTCCCGGATATCATAATTAAGAATAAGAGATTACAAAAAGAAATAAAAGAGAAAATGAACAAGACATTTGGATAATTGAGAGAAAATTTTATATTAATGAAAATAATAATTTTTTTAGATGGACAATCAGTCGGGGTAAGTATGGATTTTAGTTGGATCCCCATTTATGAGTTGGGTTACATTATAATAAATTGGGTTCGATTTAAAATAGACCAATAGGAAGATATCATGAAATTAATTATTTTTTCAATAGTATTTTTCAGTGTATCGGGTCAAAATATGAATCATAAGTGATTTTATAGATTTTTTTTTTAAATATCATTTTTATTATTTATTTGAGAAGGATTTAAATTTGGACCAATCACATTAAGCAATATAATAAATAAATATTTAATAATTTTACTTTAACGGAGCTATTAAAAATAAGGACAAATATGAGTCAAAGGATTAACATCATGAGTATTTTAGGATCAATAGGTGGATGAATGATAATTTTATACCAATTCAACTTGAGGGGCATTTTAGACCCTTCTCCATTCATTAAATAGTCATAGATACATAATTATGGGTGTTGACGGGTCGGTTTGGATCGGCTATTGGTCAAAACCAAAACCAAACCAACTTAATCGGTTTTAAAATTATTAAAACCAAACAAAGCCAAACCAAATACTATAATATACATTTATCGGTTTGGTGGTTATCGATTTTCGGTTTGGTTTGGTTCGATTATTCGGTTATTAACCATACACAAAAATAAAAGAAACAATTCATTCAAAATGTGAAAAAAGTGACAACAATCCATTCAAAACGAAAAATAGTTAGAATGACTTAAATTACTGAACTTTCGATCACTAAATTTACTATCAATAAAGCTTTAAAATTCACTATATTGGCCTAGAAGGAAGAGACAATAACATTTTCAGTCCCACAGAAAATTATCATAGACACTCGTATACATGAAATCAATAAGATAAATGTTTCATCTTGGGCATTTTTGCTTTCAACAAGTAAATTATAATTTTTTTTAATGAAAATATGTAAATGATCTTCATAATTGTTTATAATAATATATTAAGTATGTATATTAATAAAATATATGTATATAATTCATCAGTTCGGTTCGGTTATTTCTTCGGTTTTTTCGAATAAAATCATTACCAAACCAAATTCTATCGGTTTTCAAAAATCTAAAACTAAACTAAATCAAACCCAAATAAAATCGGTTTTATTTTATCGATTTGGTTCGGTTTGGATCGGTTTTTATCCAAATCGTGAACACCCCTATATACATTTGTAATTTTAAAGAATTATTAATTTATAATATTAATGGACCATATATTATATCATTGAAATCGGTAATTTTTATCATTGGCTCAAGTCGGAATGAGAGAAAAATATAATCTTAAGAGATTTATAAATTTATGGAGTTTTGATTCAGAGAGGTCAATTTAGTTTCATGACAAATTTTTAAAATGAGGCTTTAAAAATGTTAAAAGTTGCAAATATATATGGGACGTAATTTTAGAAAAAACAATTGTTTTTGTAAATACAATTTGAAGTTTCAAAAAAAAAAATGAGGAAGTGTAAAAATTGGAGATTGGAATTAGGTGTAATTAATTGTGACTTGACTGACTATCATTTCATATCATTTAAAATTAGTAACCAGACTTTGTTGCTAGTATGCAGCCTAGCCTGCTGATTTCTCCAGAAACATCAAATCAAGAAATGTTGCATTCATTGACTTTTCTTCTTTTTGTTAAAGGATAAAATTCAATAAAAGAGTAACAATTTGCAGGTTAATTTTTTCAAGAAAATTCTCAATTACAAGGAAATCTACGAGTTTCTAATGGGAGAACTTGGTGTGCAACGTTGTTTGGCAATTGTTCAAGGAGGCATGGAATCACCAGGTTGGAGGGACTTTGTGCTCGGCAACAATTTAAAAACACATTTTTAGGATATATACTATTAACAATGCATTTAGATATAGTACATAATAACAATTACGATGGTTAAAAGTCTAAGTGAGAGATTGTTGAGATATATACTATTAACCATATGTTTAGATATAATCTTTACTATAGAATAATTATTTATTCAGTTTTAATAGATCATATATTCGTTTATTGTGTCTATTTACTTATATAGAGATGATTTAGTGTATAGAGTTTTAGCTTATACACAAATGATTAAATCATCGGTTCTTATAAAAATAAAGTTTTTTCTTCACAATCTAAGATGGAAATTAGACATGTCATTGGTACGAGATTATATGTAATTTATCTTGATTATGAGAACGGTATGGTTCCAACTTCTTGTACTGGTGCTTTTTGTATGCATTGAACGGGACCGAGTAGAGTAGTTGTTTTAGATTAACTAACAAAAATATATTCTCTAACTTGTTAAATGTATTTTATATTCTTAATCCTGATATAACTATTATGATCTGTAAATATTAATTATCGTTTTGATTTATAAAAATGTGAGATTCTGAGATTGGTCAATATGTATGGTAGATTGGATGATAATATATATATATATATATATATATATTGGTGAAATAATAAGTTAGTTGATGAAATTCATGTCTCGATATAGAGATTAATGATATGCCTTTTTGAGAAGCTTATAAGTTTTCATCGTGTCAAACCTTGCAAGTAAATTTATGAATCCGACACATAAGATAAGTTAAGTAGTGCTCAAAAGGAAATTAATCATTGAATGAAATTTTTCAGTAATTTAATTTATTACTCCCTCCGTCCCTATTTACTTGTCCATATTTCCTTTTTTGGTTGTCCCTATTTAGTTGTCCATTTTGACAAATCAAGAAAGGACAACAAATTTTTTCCTATTATACCCTTATTTACACTTCTTGAAAATTGTAAAAGTGTATGTTGTTTCCCTCCAATTTATTTCACTTTAATTCAAATAAGTGGTTGTAATTTTGAAGTGAAAAGTTGTCATAAGGGTAAAATTGTAACTTCACTGTGCTAATCATTGTTGCCTTAATCTGTGTGCCATTTCTAAAGTGGACAACTAAAAAGGGACGGAGGGAGTAATTAGTATATGTAATCTTAACATGGGGAATTACATAAGTGTTCAATAGGAAATTTCGAAATATAAATAGAGGAGTGCAATTGTGAATTTCTAGTGAAATGATTTCTAATTTATTATGGCAAGAATAATTCAAATTAATTATTTGAAATTATTTCCACAATAGGAAGCCTCAGTAATTAATTTTGTGGTCCCTATAGTGCCTATATTTAACTAGAACTCAGAATCTTATTTTCTAGGAAAAAGGAACAAAAGAACGTGTCTTTTTGTTCTCTTTTTTGGACCGGGAGAAAATCCCTGAGTAGGAATTCTTCTAACCTAGAAAGTGTTGCACAAGAAATGCATTAGCATCTAATGGTAAAGTCTAGTATAAAATGTTGAATTTACAGATCAAGGTTAAAATTTCTAGAATCACAAAGTTATTGGGTGGTTTATTTTCATATGTGTAAGATCTGATGGGTTTTATTGGATTTTTCCGAAGGTCGATTTTTCGGGTTGAGTTTTGACATTTTCTTAGTAGTGTAATATGCATATCTAATCACAACATATATACTGACTTCTTTTCCTCCCATTTTCTGATGGTTTGCTCCTCTGTAGCATTTATAAAGGGAAAGCTGAGGAGCTTATGTGGTAGCAGTGCTTCGGATGAGGAGGACCTCACATTTCCTACCGGCTCGAGAGAGTGATGCAATTCAGGGAGTCCCTCGTATTCTCTTTTGATATTTTGATTGTGAGGACACCATCTTATTTTCAGTTGGGGGTTGCCTCCCTTGTAGTCATTTTGTTGATTGTTTTTGCATACAATGATTGTGCCCTTGTCGGGCATACTTTTCTTTCTTTGTTATGGATTGGTGTGCCCTTGTCGGGATTTGATATTGTGGATGTTTCTGTGGATATTGTGTTGAATTGGTCTATTTTAGTTTTTGATTTGTAGTTTGTAGCTTCTTTGTTTTTCTTTTGATAATAAGATTTGGATTGACGATTCCCGATGATGGATAGAGAGTGATGACTTTCTTAATGGTAAATTGTCGATTGCTTGTGAGTGTTTGATTGGTGTTGATTGTGGCGAATTCTGAGTAGTTGTTCCCGAATAGATGCATGATTGTTGACTACTTTTTTAAGGGCAAAATCATCGTCTTTTTGGGAAGGTTTTGACTTGGTTGGTACTAAGAGCATAGTCTTGCATGTGAATAGCGTTGAGCATACCTCTCAATTTTTAAAAGGTTGATCATGTTACGAATAATTTTGTGATAACTCTTACCACTCTTTTTGTGACTTTTGATTCGTTAGCGATTAAAATGTTCAATACTACTTGTATTTTTAAAAGGAAGTAAGATTTTGAACCATCTTGATTGATTTGCAGGCCATGTGTGGTGAGTTGTTGAATAATGCCTTGTGTTTGCTTTTGTTACCTAGAACTTGCCCGGTTGGTCTTAAATGTTGGTCTTGATTGAGTTTGGTTGGAGAAATGATCTTAGGTTTTCTTTGATGTTCTTGAGTCCACTTGGCCTAAAAATCCCACCTTTGTACAAAATAACCTTAGTTGTCCCCTTTGAGCCTAATCCTTTTTATTGGCAACCACATTACAAGCCTTATCCTTTTTGAAAAAGTAACCCTCTTTTGAACCCTTCCCTCCTTGAACTTGAGGTTTTAAAAGTTGAGGCTAAAAGCCTAAGTTGGGGGTGTTATGGGAAATTCATTGAAGGAATACTTACCACATGAGGGCTTGATATAAAAAAAAAAGAAGAAAAAAGAAGAGAGAAATTGAAGGATGGATGGGAAGTCTTAAAGAAAGAAAAACTTTGAAAAAGAAAGAAATAAAATGAATAAATGAGGCTTGAATTCTCGAAAAGTTGAAAATGGTTGCATGTGGGGCATCTAGAGTGGAAATAAGAAAAGAAAAATGAAAAAGTAGTGTGGAATGTGCATGGTGAAGAGAAGTGGAGAAAGTTGGAAACGATGAGTTGTTGTGTAGTGTTCAAGGAGGGTGTAGTCACTTATACCTAAATGATATCCTAACCTTCCCTATGCCTACATTACAAGCTTAACAAAGTCCTTTGAGATTTCTAAGCAAATGGAGTTGAGTCAATGTTGATTGAAAATATGGGCATGCCTATGGTGTGACATTTGTGTGCATGAGATGATTCTTTGTGAGTGTGAGTATTGCATCTTTGTCCCCTGTCTTGTTTATATGTGTGTGGGGTTTTGGGACACTTCTTTTTGTGAGGGCATGTAAGTTGAAAAAGTGGTTATTTTGAAAATTCCTAATTGAGTCAAGTGAGCATGTGAAAGAGTTAATGAGTTGAGTCATTTCTTGAGTTTGAGTTGTTGTCACATAAATGATTCTTGGTTTTTGAAAATGTTTCATGAGAATGAGAGGATTTCTTTTGTGAAAATTTTGCATGTGGACTATTTGGTAGTACCAACTGAAGCCATTACCTTTGTGCTTCATTGAGAAAGGGAAATTGATTTGTGATGTGTTTTGAAATAAGAGCCTTTGTGTTTTTGATTTTCTTTACTCAAGGACAAATAAAGTTTCTAAGTCGGGGGTGTTGATGAGTGGTGGATTCCCACTCATTTTCGGCTCTTTTCGTAGTTATTTTGGCTTGCTTTAGTTTAGAATTGGTGCTTTTAATGTGGGTTTATTTCATATTTGTAGGAAAATGAAATGGAGAGTTGATTTAGGAGATATTTGAAGAAACCAAGTGAACTTGAGGCAAAAAGAGGTCAAGAGCTGAAATGCAATTTCTGGCAGGGAAAGTACCTTTCGCGAACGCGCTTGAAGAAACCAAGTGAACTTTTATCTGCCTATTTGAATGTCTTCATTTAGGGGAAGAAGTTTGCTAAACCTGAACTCAAATCATGCATTGAGGGGTTTGAAGAAAAGTTGAATAAATTCGACATTGAGAGGAAGGAATAAGAACTTACTGCCAAAAATGCTCAAAGCCATCAACAGAAGGTGGAGAGCTTGGAGAGCATCCCAGTGACTGAAAAAGAAGAAGAGGAATCGGTGAATCTGAAATTACTAAAGGTTGTTTTCTCCAAGTCTATTGCCTGTTTATGTAGTTACTACTATTTCATGTTTCATTTACAAAGTTTTCATTTTGAAACTATTTTTGGCGGAGGGAACTAGACCTTCATGCTTGTCTCTTTAATTTATACAAGTCATTTGTGCTTTTATTCATCCAAATAATTTTAAAACAATGTAGAGGAGGTAGTAGCTGTTAACAAGTTATTACGTGGTAGTAACTTATATAAATAGTTGATCCTTCACTACAACTTTTTCTTTCAAAAATCTATATAAAATTTAAATGATGGGTTTTTTCAGAATTGTACATTTATGAGTAGATATTGATAAAAACAGCTCTAAAGTTATTTTGCTGAGAGAGCTGGAGATATATAAAGAGGCTAGTGGTGAAACTGACTGATAAAACTTTCAAAGTCAATGTGCAAACTGTATAGACAAAATGGGTGAAGCCAACATGAAACAGGATTGTTGCATCTGCTCTGTTTCATATGATCTATAATGGAAAGGAGTGGGCTTAGTTCCTGATTTGGTTATCTTGAATTTTCTTAGTCATGTAACAGATTCTGAAGTCACTGATCCATCAATGGAAGTGCAAACAGAATGTTCACCTTTGGAACCACCATGTGCTGAGTCGGAAGCAAATTCTCATGTTTCCACTGAGGTGACTGATTCAATAATTGATGAAAATGAAGTTCAATCCTATATAAATCGCACCAGAGGTTCCTTACAACATCCTATATCCTTTATCCTCTACAAACACTAACAATTGTACATTTGCAGGTTCCACTAGATCCTGAGCTAACAACAGCAGTAAAAGTGATCAAAATCTCGATACTTCAAATTCCACTACATCCAGAGCTAAGAACAGCAGCAAAAGTGATCAAAATCTTGATACTTCCAATTCCACTAGAAGAATAACCAGGTTCTGGCGAAGGTCCTAGACCAGCCTCTTAGAATTAAACATTTCCTTGCATTTTCAATTACATCGGGGCAGTTGACTTTCCTTTCAACTGCATTGTATGCTAACTTTTTTTATGGTCAATGGTCCTCTAAGCTTACTGTGGATCATTTTCCTGAAAAATGTAAGATTCAGTTCTTGATTGAGTTCCAGTACACTCTGAGGCAATTCCTTGGATCATATGGGATTCAAATCTCCATATTTTATGAACTTCTTTTGTTCCACATTTGATTTTGGTCTTTCTACAAAGTTATTTTTGTTCTTGAATCCAACTTGTTTGATATTGAGACATAGTAGTTGTTATTGTTCTGGTTCTCTATCCAAGTCCCTTTAAAAGAAATAACAAGCCTAGCAATAGTCTACACATTGTTTTCTATGCCAAGATCAGGCTGATTACTAGGTTAGAAGTTGCTACAAGGACTTTGCTTGCCTCCCATTGGCTAAGATCGGTGCATTCTCTGCCTAGGTTTTGGTAATTAAATATTTAATTTTGTGCCTTTCCTCTGCATCTTCCCGCTCTCATACACCCACATTTCCCATTTCAAACTCTACTCCCCACCCCCACCCGCCTCCCTCCTTTATTGCTTTATGCTTATTCAAAATCAGATCAGGAAATTCCCACCATTTTACGCTATAGAAATCTTCAAACCTTACTCTTAAATGGCTCAATCTTTCATATTTCCAAAAATGTTGAGGCCCTCTTGAAGAGGAAGACTCAGATTGCAGTCACCCCTCAGTTCAAAATCTCACTTTAGTTAGTGCTCTTCGTCCTTCTGAATTGGAAGAATTCATCGTATGTATTTCCCATCTTGGGTTTTCACCTTACCGAAACTCCCAAGACCAAATTTTCAATCTCTTTTGAAATTTTTTCTCTTTCTTTTTTTCGATATTCCTACTTGGTTCACATTCCTTGCCATTTTTCCATCTGGTTTCTCTTTTTTTTTCTTTTCTTTTCGAATTTTCCATCTGGGTTGTCATTCTTTTTTTATTTTTCCAACTCATTTCTCTAAATTTGCTGTTTTTTGTTTGCAATTATAAACATGTGTCTCCTTTGACTTATCTGACAAAGAGCTATTCTGCGTGGAGGAGCAGGATGTGTTCGATCTTGTGTATTCGTTAATGAAGGAGTTTCCTTGCCTTACTCCTGGCTGTAAGCTCAATCTTGTGGAGTCACTTAGGTCCAATCTCAGTGTGCTGCTCCCTACTGTGGATTCTCTCTGGAGGATGTCTCAGCAGAAGGATGGAAATGCTGATGAAGAGAAGAATGACAGTGAAGAGGATGAGTGTTCGCTTGCTGATCGAGTTGCATCATATCGAAATGTTTTCCAAATATACACTTTCTTCCTCATTCACATTGTGCTCATTGAGGAGTCTAAATCTAGTTCTAACAACATTACAAAAGTAAAGCTCCTTTCTTTATCTGATAGTGTGTGTGTGTGACTGCGAGAGAGAGAGATGCCTGTAGTATATTCCCAAGTAGTGCAATTTTATGAATTGCTTATACTGAATTTACTGTTTTTAGTTGATGCAACTGCATGTTGGAATGTGTCTTCTTGCTGGTAATGGAATATCGTAATCCTGCATGCATAGTTGATACTAAAAATGATCAAAGATTGTTACGCCCTCAGTTTCAATTTGTTTATCTTTGTTTGACTTGACATAAAGTTTAAGAAAGTAAAGAGTACTTTTGAATTTTGTCGTCTTAAAACTAAAGCTGTATACTGTACCGAAATGTTCTTTGATTTTCTGGTCACAAACATGCCATGCGGGATAATGAAATTAAGGACTTTTCAAATTAGAAAAGAGCCATTCTTTTTTAAAAAGCCTAAAAAGGAAGTTAAGACAAACAAATTGAAAAAAAAGGGAGTACTTAAAATGATCTTAGGCCGGGTTTCAAGGGATTCTAGAAAATTTGAGTTTAGTTGATTTTATGATGTCCTTGTGTGTATTTTTTTCCTTTAAAGCTCTTCTTGAAAGTGTATGTTCCCTTTTGTATCATAAGGAAAGCTGTTGGATCAAGGTGGTTTTCTAATCTTCATCATCTTTCTTCTTCTAAAATTTGGCATCTCACTCCTGTCTAGCATGTAGTATCCTCTAGTTTCTTTTGGTAGCTGGTGGACATGGAAGTAATGTTGAGGGACTTCACTGTTATGGCCAGTTTTGGATAAAACATCTGCCACAAAGTTAGCCTCTCTAAAGGTGTGATTACAGGAAAAGGATTGGAACTAATCACATGTTCTCTTAAGGTTAGCTACAGCATTCTGCAAATTCTAAGGTGGAGCAGCTTGCTGTTATATCTAGTGAACCACTAACTCAGAGTCTACTTCCAAAATCACCTGGTTAAAACCATTATTTAGACACCAAGATATAGATCCCATCGAGCAGCTTCAATCTCTGCTTGGTTGTTGGTACCATGGCCTAGTGGAGTAGCATAAGCATAGATTAAATCACCTTGGGCATCTCTGACAATACCACCAGCCCCCATCTTTCCTGGGTTGTCTAATGCACTACCATCAGAGTTGATTTTAACCACATTTGTAGGTAGCTTAAACCAACTTACCTTTGTAGTTTTGATATCATGGAAGAAAAGTTGATGAGTTTGTTGTTGATGTCTTTAAGCACCAAGTATATCACTTTAGTTATATTAGATTTGTTTCCTCCATATTTGCATGCATATCTATTTTTCCACAGGTTCCAACAGGTAAAGATAGTGATTAATGCAAACACCAAGGCCATAAGAGGTTCATACATGTAATGTCAAGAGAAAAGATGATGAATATAGAAGAAGACAGGAGGTGGAAGCAGCAAACAATAACAAAACAAAAGCAACCCAAGCAAATGACACTCAGGTAACTACTCTACTAATTAAATCTCAGTCTGTTAAGAATAATATTTATGTTAGTGTTTCAGGTACCAAAGAATAGCTAGCAAGAACTCATCAGGATCAACAAAATATGCAAGAATACCAATGACAGACATAAAAGAAAAAGAAATTTAGAGGCTATCCTTAAAACAATCAGAGGAATCACCAAAAAAACCAACAAAGTCAGGTTTATAAACCAGTACCACATCAGAATCAGACCAGTCAGGAACAACAAAAAGGTATTGACTCAATGCTCCCCACCCCTCAACCCGATAGTAGTGTTGCAGTCCCCACCCCAGTGTTGCCCCTAATGTTTATCAGGACAGTCAAATCAAGGATGCTAACAATAAGCAAGGTATTGACTCAATGCTCCCCACCCCTCAACCCCATGGTAGTGTTGCTGGCCCCATTTCCAGTGTTGCCCCAAAAGTATTTATGATTTATGGTTTAGGCCCTAGGGTTTAGGGTTTAGTCCCAAAAGTTTAGGGTTCAGGGTTTAAACCCTAAGGTTTTGGATTTAGGGTTTAGGGGTTAGGATTTATGGTATACGCTTAAGGATTTAGGCTCTAAGGTTTAGAGTTTAGGGTTTAAGGTTAAAGCCCTAATTAGGTGTAGGGTTTAGTCCCTAATGTTTAGATTTGAGGCCCTAAGGTTAGGGTTTAGGCACTATGATTTAGTGATTTAGGTTTAGGACTTAGAATTTATGGTTTAGATTTTAGACCATAAGGTTTAGGGTTTAGGATTTAGTCCCTAGGGTGTACGGTTTAGGATTTAGACCCTAAGGTTTAAGGTTTAGAGTTTATGGTTTAGGCCCTAAGGTTTAGGGTTTAGGATTTATGGTTTAGGCCATAAGGTTTAGGGTTGAGGATTTATGGTTTATGGTTTATGATTTATGATTTAGGGTTTAGAGTTTAGGCTCTAAGGTAAAAAAGGCTTATGCCCTAAGGTTTACAATTTATTGTTTATTGTTTATGGTTTATGGTTTATGGGATAGGGTTTCGTTTTTATGGTTTAGGTTTTAGGATTTAGGACCTAAGGTTTAGATTTTATGCTTTAGGGTTTAGGTTTTAAGGCTTATGGTTTATGGTTTAGTGGTTAGGGTCTAAGGTTTAGAGTTTAGAGTTTATATTTTAGGCTTTAGGGTCTAGGTCCTAAGGTTTAGGGTTTAGGGTTTAGGCCATTAGGTTTATAGTTTAGGGTTTAGGCACTAGGTTTAGGGTTTAGGACCTAAGTTTTAGAGTTTAGGGTATAGGGTTTTGAGTTTAGGCCCTAAGGTTTAGGGTGGTCTATCTTAGTTTTTGATTTGTAGTTTGTGGCTTCTTTGTTTTTGTTTAAATATTTGAGATATGGATTGATGATGCCCGATGATGGATAGATTGACGACTTTCTTAAGGGTAAATCGTCGATTGCTTGTGAGTGTTTGATTGGTGTGAGTGTTTGATTGGTGTTGGATGTGGCGAAGTTTGAGTAGGGTTTAGGGTTTAGGCCCTAAGGTTTAAGGTTTAGAATTTAGGGTTTAGGGTTAGGCACGTAGGTTTAGGGTTTAGGGTTGATGTTGTAAGGTTTAGGATTTGAGATTTAGGACCTAAGGTTTAGATTTTATGATTTAGGGTTAAGGCTTATGGTTTAGTGGTTAGAGTCTAAGGTTTAGAGTTTAGAGTATATATTTTAGGCTTTAGGGTCTAGGTCCTAAGGTTTAGGGTTTAGGGTTTAGGCCATTAGGTTTATAATTTAGGGTTTAGGCACTAGGTTTAGGGTTTAGGACCTAAGTTTTAGAGTTTAGGGTATAGGGTTTCGAGTTTAGGGTTTAGGCCCTAAGGTTTAGGGTGATCTATCTTAGTTTTTGATTTGTAGTTTGTGGCTTCTTTGTTTTTGTTTAAATATTTGAGATATGGATTGATGATGCTCGATGATGGATAGATTGACAACTTTCTTAAGGGTAAATCGTCGATTGCTTGTGAGTGTTTGATTGGTGTTGGATGTGGCGAAGTTTGAGTAGGGTTTAGGGTTTACTCCCTTAGGTTTAGGGTTTAGGGTTAGGTATGTAGGTTTAGGGTTTAGGGTTTAGGGTTGATGTTGTAAGGTTTATGATTTGAGATTTAGGCGCTAAGGTTATGGTTTCAGGTTTAGTTTCTAAGGTATAGGGTTTAGATTTTAGGCCCAATTAAATGATTTTGAATGCCATATCACTTGTGTGTATGCTTCTAACAGAAAATTAGAATGGAGACTGGTATGAGAGGAATTAGTTGACGTCAGAAGTCTGATGGAGGGGCCATGGCCTATCTGTGGTGAATTTAATATATGTAGGACTGCATTAGGAGAACTTTAGCTATGGGGGAATTTTCAGATTGAACGGAGGGCATGGGACTAGTTGATTTGCAGCTTGATGTTGAACTTACACTTGGTTTAAACGAGACAACCATATTAATTCCTTTGGAATATAAATGATATTGGTTTCCACTGAATGTTATTGCCAATTTAGTAATCTAAAGCAGTCTACCCTACACAAAGTGGTTTCGGGTCATGTCCCAATTGTTCTATTATGTTTAGGGCTTAAACACTAAGGTATATTTATGGTTTAGGTTTTAGGGTTTTCGCATTAAGGTTTAATGTTAAGGCCCTAAAGTTTAGGGTTTAGTCCCTAAGGTGTAGGGCTTAGGGTTTAGGCCCTAGGGTTTAGAGTTTAGGCCCTAAGGTTTAGGGTTTAGGGTTTAGAGTTTATGATTTATAGTTTAGGCCCTAAAGTTTAGTGTTAAAGGTTTGGGGTTTATGGTTTATGGTTTATGATTAAGGGGTTAGGGTTTACAGTTTAGGCCCTCAGTTTTAGAGTTTACGCACTAAGGCTTAGAGTTCATAATTTACGGTTTATGGTTTAGGGTTTAGACCCTAAGGTTTAGGGTTTTGGCACTAAAGCTCAAAGTTTATTGTTAATGATTTAAGGGTTTATGTCCTAAGGTTTAGGGTTTAGCGTTTAGGCCCAAAGGCTTAGGGTTTTGGGTTTATGGTTTATGGTTTTGGGTTTAGGCCCTAAGACTAGAGTTTAGGATTTAAATTTTAGGCCCTAATGTATAAGGTTTAGAGTTTAGAATTTAGGGTTGGGTGTAGGGTTTAGGGTTTAGGCCCTAAGGTTTAGGATTTAGGGTTTAGATATTAGGTCCTAAGGTTTAGGTTTTAGGATTTATGGTTTAGGCCCTAAGGTTTATGATTTAGGATTTAGATCCTAAGATTTATGGTTTATGGTTTACAATTTAGGTTTTAGAGTTTAGGCCCTAAGATTTAGAGTTTATGGTTTCTGGTTTAGGATTTAGGCCACAAGGTTTAAGTTTTAGGTCCTAATGTTTAGGTTTAGGGCTTAAGGCTTAGGGTAAATCTCTGAGACTTAGGGTTTTGGATTTATGGTTTGTGTTTTAGGGTTTATGCCCCAAGGTTTAAGGTTTAGGATGTAGGCCCTAAGGTTTAAGGTTTAGGGTTTAGGCCCTAAGAGGTTAAGCGTTTAGGTCCTAAGGTTTAGGGTTTAGGAATTAGAGTTTAGGGTTAGGCCCAAACAGAGGCGAATCCAGGATTTTAGGAAAACGGGTACACCATTGCTTTAAAGATAAGACCAAAAAATTTATAATAACAATAACTAAGCGAGCAAAACATAAAATATTACATTACCACAAAAAATATCATAAATTTACAATTATATTGACTTCATATTTTGAAAACGACTTTAGAATTTCGCTTTTTTTAATTAAAAAAACCGTGTAGTTTTAGATAATAAAAAAATTGAAGCGAATTGTGTCTGGCTGGGATCGAACTCAGGACCAATGTGTTAAAATCTGATTGTTAAACCAGTGAACCATCCAACGACTTTGAGAACGGGTTCCACAAGTTTTTATTTAATATAATCTTTAATAATTATACAAGTAATATATCGAATTTAGTCAGATGACCACGGGTTCCGGTGACCCAAATTTAACACATAGTTCCCCCCTGGGCCCAAAGGTTTAGGGTTTACGGTTTATGCCCTAAGGTTTAAGGTTTAGAGATTAGAGTTTAGGGTTAGGCCCGAAGGTTTAGGGTTTATGACTTAGAGTTTATTTTAGTGTCCCTTGAGGTGGGTCATGGGNGCCCTAAGAGGTTAAGCGTTTAGGTCCTAAGGTTTAGGGTTTAGGAATTAGAGTTTAGGGTTAGGCCCAAACAGAGGCGAATCCAGGATTTCAGGAAAACGGGTGCACCATTGCTTTAAAGATAAGACCAAAAAATTTATAATAACAATAACTAAGCAAGCAAAACATAAAATATTACATTACCACAAAAAATATCATCAATTTACAATTATATTGACTTCATATTTTGAAAACGACTTTAGAATTTCGCTTTTTTTAATTAAAAAAAAGGGTGTAGTTTTAGATAATAAAAAAATTGAAGCGAATTGTGTCTGGCTGGGATCGAACTCAGGACCTTGGTGTTAAAATCTGACTGTCAAACCAGTGAACCATCCAGCGACTTTGAGAACGGGTTCCACAAGTTTTTATTTAATATAATCTTTAATAATTATACAAGTAATATATCGAATTTAGTCAGATGACCACGGGTTCCGGTGACCCAAATTTAACACATAGTTCCCCCCTGGGCCCAAAGGTTTAGGGTTTACGGTTTATGCCCTAAGGTTTAAGGTTTAGAGATTAGAGTTAAGGGTTAGGCCCGAAGGTTTAGGGTTTATGACTTAGAGTTTATTTTTAGTGACCCTTGAGGTGGGTCATGGGTCAAGGTGGTTCTCTGATCTTCTTCATCTTTCTTCTTCTAAAATTTGGCATCTCACTCTTGTCCAGCACGTAGTATCCTCTAGCTTCTTTTGGTAGCTGGTGGACATGGAAGTAATGTTGAGGGACTTCACTGTTATGTATAGTTTTAAATAAAACATCAGCAATAAAGTTATCCTCTCTAAAGGTGTGATTACAGGAAAATGATTGGAATTGATCACATGCTGCAAATTCCAAGGAAGAGCAGCTTGTTGTTTTATCTAGTGAACCACTAACTCGGAGTCTACTTCCAAAATCACCTGGTTAAAACCATTATTTAGACACCAAGATATACCCCATTGAACAACTTCAATCCATGCGTGGTTGCTGGTACCATGGCCTAGTGGAGTAGCATAAGCATAGATTAAATCACTTTGGGCAAGTCTTACAATACCACCAGCTCTTATCTTTCCTGGTTTAAATCAACTTACCTTTGTAATTTTGATATCGTGGAAGTAATTTCCTGCAAACTGTATCAACTCAGGCCACTTGGATGGCCATCTGATGTAAGGAAAGTTGATGAGTAGGAGGAGGTTGTTGATGTCTTTATGCACCAAGTATATCACTCTAGGCATATTAGATTTGTTTCCACCATATTTGCATGCACATCTATTTTTCCACAGGCTCCAACAAGTCAAGATAGTGATTACTGCAAACATCAAGGCCGTAAAGTTCATACATGTAAAGTCAAGAGGAGAGATGATGAATATAGAAGAAGAAAGGAGGCTGAAGCAGCAAACAAGAACAAAACCAAAACAACACAATGAAATGACACTCAGGTAACTACTCTACCAATTAATTCTCAACCTGTTAAAAATAATATTTCTGCTAGTTTTCAGGTACCAAAGAACAGCCATCAAGAACTCACCAGGATCAACAAAAAATGCAAGAAGACCAATGGCAGACACAAAAGAAAAAGAACTTTATAGGCTATCCTCAAGACAATCAGAGGAATCACCAAAACAACCAACAAAATCAGGTTTATAAACCAGTACCACATCAGAATCAGACCAGTAAGGAACAACAAAAAGGTATTGACTCAATGATCCCCACGCCTCAACCCCATGGTAGTGTTGCAGTCCCCACCCCCAGTGTTGACCCTAAAGTTTGTCAGGACAATCAGAGCAATTGACTCAATGCTTCCCACCCCTCAACCCCATGGTAGTGTTGCTGTCCTCATTCACAGTGTTGCTCATAAAGTATTTCATAACAAGCAAAGCAAGGATGCCAACAATAAGCAAGGTATTGACTCAATGCTCCATCAACCCCACCCCATTAATAATTGTGTTGTTTTATCTGGATCTGAGAAGTCTGGAAGTGGGAAAGGGGGCAACCTGCTCATCACTCTTGTAGTAAAGAAGTTTCACATCTCCATGTTTCTACACGCCTCTTAAGAAAAACAACTAAATATTGAAATGCTTTGTTTTTGCATGAAAAACTGTATTATTAGCAATAGAAATTGCAGCTTGGTTGCAGCTTAAACTCACGTACTAAATTTAACACTTGCATCCCTCGAATTCTTTCATCTCCTTCATACTCAGTCTTGAGATAATACCATACCTCTTTTGCTGACAGCAGATCTTTGTTGATGATATCCCAGTAAGATTGAAAAACCTCCCATTCATACCATCAGAACCAGCTGCAGAGTTGGGGTTCATGGAAAAACTACACATTTCAGTTCTTCCATAGTTGGTATAGCTTGAAGAGTATTGTTTTGAATCATTCTAGGAATGCAATTCAGAGCCTCTTCATGAATAAACTTCTCCTCACCAGTAAAGATATTCTGAAAATAATCACTGGCAGCTTTAGCAATATCTTCCTCACCCTGAACCCAATCACCTTGATCATTTTGAATCTTATGGATGTGAAGCTTCCTTCTCCTGCCTCTTATCAAAGCGTGAAAATAAGCAGCGTTCATACCTCCTCCTTGAACCGTTGTAATTGAGTTTTTTGCTTGAGGATAGATTCCTCCATCTTGAGAATTCTGATATATTCAGCATTAATTGCATGAAGAGAAGTTCTGGATTCTTCAGTGTTCCTGGAAATATGCTCTTCTTCAGCAATTTTAACCTTTTCCTCATAATCTTTGACATTAGCATGAATATCACCAAATTCCTTCTCGACAGTTACTAGGGGTTGCTGAAAGTCTTTTTATTTTTTGGTGTAAGAGCCACATAGGATTGCCCTCCATCTCTCTATTCCAGCACTCACAATATCCAGGGATGAGTGATGATCATCCCAGCAATTAAGGAACTTAAAGTATCTGATAGGTACATGCTGAATTTCATTCATTTCCATCAGAACAGGACAGTGATCAGATCCTACAGAGGGTAGATGATTGATAGATGTGTGGGGCATGATCCCCAACCATTTGTCATTCACCATAGCTTTGTCCAGACTCTTCCAAATTCTGAAATTAATGCTTCTTTGATTGGACCAAGTGAATTTTTGTCCATTCGAACCAAGGTCCATAAGCCCACGAGCTTCAATTACTCCAATGAATTCAAAACATTTACTCATATGATAGGGTAATTGTCATGACCCAGGGGTACCCCCTAGATATAACAAGGCGTACAAGACCCCGAGAGGCCTCATACAAGCCACTTAGCTTTCATAACATAAGATAGTAGAAATGAGCGGAAATTTAAACATTTTCAACAACATCAAAGTTTCATAACAAAAGTAGAAGTCTATTATACTTTGTCTCAAAACCATCTAAAACATGAATATCTTAGGACACTGCCCATACAACAATGTTCAAAACATAAAATGAAAGATCATAAGGAAATGGTGGATATATCCTCAAATGCTATGAGGACTCACCAATCTTCAAGTCTTTCCTCTACTAAGATCCTAGCCACGGGGATGAGAGTCGAGATCGTCGGACCCTACATTTGGATAAGAAATGTAGGCAAGAGTATGCTAACTACAAAATTGTACTAAATATGATAGCTTGCAAAAACATCAACATAAGCATAAGAGTTAAACAACGTAAGTCATAAACCATGATCAACACAAGTGAATCTCATCTTAAAACATACTTACGATACTTCCTTGAAGAACCTTGTTTCATCATAACTATGCTAACTTGATGTGAGAAGTAGTCAATTCTTAGTTGTTCTCATTATCCATGGAAGGCACGTCATCTTGCCGATCCAAGCTAAGCCATTGTCCATGGAAGAGCACATCATCATGCCCATCCAAGCTACCTTGGAAAGGTATCATCTCCTTACCAATCCAAGATACCATGAAAAGGTATCATCTCCTTATCAATTCAAGCTACCATGAAGGGGTATCATCTCCTTACCACTTCAATCTACCATGAAGAGGAATCTCATTACCAATTCAAGCTACCATGAAAAGGTATCATCTCATTACCAATTCAAGCTACCATGAAGGGGTATCATCTCCTTACCAATTCAAGCTACCATGAAGGGGTATCTCTCCTTACCACTTCAAGCTACCATGAAGAGGAATCTCATTATCAATTCAAGTTATCCATGGAGGTATCACATTACCAATCCAAGCTATCCATGGAAAGGTATCACATTACCAATCCAAGCTATCCATGGAAAAGTATCACATTACCAATCCAAGGTCTTATTACCATAACTCATAAGTTCTTAGATTCATTTTAGGTGAGCAAGCCTTTCAACCTAGAATCACTCAATGTGAGAAAACCATTCACATTCATACATAAGCAATTTATATGGGAACTATCCCTTCCACAACATTTACATCTAAATCATCAATTCATAATAGAAGCTTTACTTTCAAAGCCCTACATCTTATACACTTCATATATGCCTAAATCTTAAGACAATTCTAATCATAAATCATCATATATGCTTCAATTTCAAAGAATTCTTAATGTATCTCATCAATCCTATAAGAATACATCTAAACCCACAAATTCTCCTTTCATGACATAAAGCCCATTTACATCAATTTCATTTTTCTAGACATGGGTTAGACATGGGTACATGTAAATTCATCCTAAAAACATGTAATCCTATCAATTCAATCATAAAAAATCATAATACACTCAATTGGATCAAGACCCCCAACATTAGAAGAAAACTCTAACTCAAATTGGGGAATTTCTACTTTTCAATTGGCGAATCTTGGGGACTCCATGGATGAAAGTATTCCATGGATGAAAAGCCATCATACCTTGATAACAAAGCCCACAAATGCTTAAGGAATGGAGACTTGACCTTGATCCTAGCTACAACTCTTTCTTCTTCTTCAAGTTCCAGAGGGAGAAATGTTTAAAAGGAGGAGCTTAATCTTCTTTTGAGAATTTGAGAGAATGAATTTAGTTTGGGTCATTTGGGGGTTTAGAATCATTATATAGGGCTTTGGGTAGAAGAAAAAAATGACTTAGTATTGAGTTAAAACAATTGGGAAAAGACCCAATAACCCCTGACTTAAAAACTGTCGAATTGGCTCACTGGAAGCCCATCACGGGTCGTCATGACCACCACGGCCCGTCAAACGGGTCGTGAAGAAATTCAACCTGACAGTGCTTCACTATTTCGGGCATAAATTTTTACTCCGAGATGGGAATTGGGCAAACTCAATGGCGTTGGAAAAAGGACTCAGAGACCTTTAATTTGATAGGTCATGGGCCACATAATTCATTTTGTGATAAAAGATATGATCGTTTGAAGTTGACCCTAAACTTTAAATCTATTGAAAACCCTTCACGGACGACCTCACGGTCCATGTGGGGCTTCACGGACCGTTGTGATGCCCGTGGTCCTTAACCAGTAGCTAGGGGAGGACCCTTACTAACTTGACCCACTTGACGATTACTTTGATGGCCCGTCAACCTCACCACGGGCCGTCTAGGCGTCCGTCAAAGTAAAGCCTGCATGGGGCTGGAAGCCTACCACGAGCACCTTAACGGACCATGGAGGGTCTCATCATTGTCAATAATGTTACAATCCACATCCTGAGACCAAAACAACCAAATGAGCAATAATTAATGTATGATGGATCTTTTTGAGAGATTTGATTCTTTCCATTGCACCTTGGGTATTGATACTCCTAGCATTCCAAATAATTGTACTAATCATTGGAATTTTTTTGATTAATATAGAGCCTGGTGTTTGGTTTGCGGCGGGGAGGGGGGGGGGGTTGGTGGAACTAGAAGGTTTAGATGGATCTTGTTTTCAACTTCCTTTCTCCTCTTTTTGTCTTCATCCCTTAGCTTGATTTGCACACATGGAACAACCTTGATGTTTGCAATGGGAACAATAATCAGGGAGCCCCTCATATTGAATAGCTTGCTATTTACCAATAGTAAAGTACTCTTCATCAACTCCAATCCAAACATGGGGGAGGGGTCTTTCCTTGGTAACATCCATTTGTAGGTATTGGACGAAGTCACATGATTGGTGTTTCTGTGGGAGTTTTCTGGATGTACATGCTGTTTATTCTGAAGGTTAGGAGTATGTTTCTCAAAATTGGAATTGAGTTTATTGAGGTCATGAGGGGTGGATGTGGGAAGTTTTCAAAGACTGATGACTATTATCATGATCCTTGGTATTTTCATTGTTTTTGGGCTTATTTGAGGGAGGTATATCAGAAGTGTTAGTCCCTTGATCACTATTCTGCATATATGAAGTTAGTTGTTCACAATTTTGCTCACTTGCAATGACTTGCATTTGAGTATCAACTACACCTATTGAGTTAAAAGCATAGGACTTGAAGAAGTGTTGAATACTTACCTTTGATTCCTTCGTTGCTGGGCATTTGTTGAACAGGGGTGGAGGGCAACTTCTTTTCCTTTCGTTGATTCCAGCCTTGTTCTTCATTGTTCCCCTCAGTGTTCTTACCATGTTGACCCCCTCAAGGTATTTCTTCATCTGCAAGATCACATTTAGCTGCTCTAAAGGAAAAATTCGAGGAGCTTTGAGCTTCCTCAATTTGTTCTCTATTAGAATTCCTCTTTTGATCATTCAGCTGTCTCATATCCCCTTGTTTGATATGTAGAATGCATCCACACTTGAGATTTTAGAGGTGGGGTGGTGTATCTCCCTTTCCTGATAATTTTGATGTTGGGTTTGAAACTCTTGCCTCACTGGAGCCGCGATATCTTCAACAGAAATTTCGGCAGAAATGGTAGTGTGTCTCTTTCAGAGAAAATTTTTTAGAGAGGTTTTTTAGAGAGAAAAAATTCAAGAAATGAGGAAGCAATGGGATTCCTCAACAGATTCTAATCACAAACCCAAGTAGCCGCGCTCTCAACGATCACACATGACTATGAATCACTCAAATTAGATCTCGGATGAGGGAGAAATCTCCCTTTGAAAATAAGAAATGAGGCTGCAAATTCGCTATATAAATAGCCGAGATCTAGTCGCTAAAAGTTCAATTCTAATCACTAAAAGTTTGATTTCTGGTCGCTAAAAGCCTGCACCAGATACCAGCACTTCAGCTAGTTTGCTTAAACTCCGAATTCGTTCGGAACCCTGTGCATGCAGACGAGATATGCAACCCTATCAAATTTGATATTCTGGACTCAAGGGAACAGTCCAAATTCCCATACGAGGTCATCTCGGCAAGAAGTGGGTCCCACACCCAAACTCCATTTTAAGCCAAGGGGGCTCGGAATTTGCCCGGAAGCCTCAGGATCCAAACGAAGGGCTGCTCTTGACCAAATTAAACATTTCGGAGCTAACTGCAATGACGAAATTCTCATCCGAGCTCGTTTACTCAGAATGTTGACTGAAGTCAAACTTAAGCCTTAACTTGAAAGTTAAAACGCCTAATCGCATAGACTCGCACTGAAAGCTTCAGAAGTCATGCCGACCATGCTACTAACCTAAAATGACCCTTTTAGAGTTGATAGAATTGTCATAATTGGATTTTGAGGTCATCTTCTTGAATTTTGATCAAAACAGACCGTTTAAGGTTCAAAAGCTCCAAAACACTAAAACTCAAATAAAAACTAAACGAACGACCAGGTGACCGAACTATCAGTCCCAGCAAGTCCTTTATTGCTACAGGAATGCTCTAAACGACGAACATGAGTCGTAAACACTGAAATGACCTGAAGGTCATTACAACATCCACTACGAAAAAGGACTTTTGTCCGCGAAAGTGAGAGTCAAGAAGCACTTGAAGGCTCAAAAAAGCTAGGAAAAACTACTCCCGCATATCATGCTCGGTCTCCCAGGTAGCATCCTCAACTGGACGATGCCTCCAACCGACCTTAACCATAGGAATGGCTCCCAAGCGCAAGTTTCACACATCTCTGGCAAGAATGACAACTGGCTCCTCCACGAAGATCAAGCGATCATCCAACTGTATTGCATCATACTGAAGCACATGAGACCCTTCGTGAACATACCGGCGCAACATCGACACATGGAAAACTAGGTGGATAGCTAAGAACATCGGAGGCATAGCTAACTCATAGGAAACTTCTCCAACAGTCCGAAGGATCTCAAAAGGCCCAATATACATAGGGCTAAGCTTTCCTCACCTCCCAAATCTCATCACGCCTTTCATGGGCAACACACAGAGGAACACTCTATCACCAACATAGAATCTCTAAAGAGGCCGCCTACGATCCGCATAACTCTTGTGCCTACTCTGAGCTGCCCGAAGTCTATCCTGAATCACCCTCACCTGCTCCAAAGCCTCCTGAATCAAGTCTGTGCCACATGGTCTGGGTTGTGTAGTCTAAAACTAACCAACTGGAGAGCGACAACTCTTACCATATAAGACCTCAAACGGGTTCATCTGAATGCTAGAATGGTAGTTGTTGTTGTACGCAAACTCCGCCAAAGGCAAGAACTGGTCCCACTACTCTAAGACACAAACTAACAATATGTCTTCAAGGACCTAGATAGTACGCTCCAATTGACCATCAGTCTGCTGGTGAAAAGTTGTATTAAGGTCAACACGAGTGCCTAACTCATCATGAAAAGTCCTCCAAAAGCTAGAAGTGAACTGAGCACCCCTATCTGATATAATAAAGACTCAAACTATCACATTGATTGGACGCTGAACTGTGGTAGCGGGGGCACTAAGGTCCTTCCTAGGGTCAACCATAAGGTTCTCATGCAGAACAGGAGACAAATCCCTCCCCCTTGGATCCCCTTCCTTCAGGTTAGTGATGTTCTCCTTCAATCCCCCATCTTCACCTCCCAAATCTTCAGAATCAGTTAATACAACAAAAGCATTACTATGGGGGTGTTGGGGTTGTTGGAGCATTGAGTCAATACCTGGTCCTTGCAATGCTTGATTTGCTGTTGATTAAGGGGTTGGAGTTGGGGGAGCATTGACTCAATACCTGATTGTGGAACGTTGTGAGTTTACAGGTCATTATTTTGCTAATATCTTGGAGAAATAGGTTTATCAACCTTGTTCTGTTGATCATTTTTGGGCTTGATTTTTAATTTTTTTCTCCTTTGAGTTTGCCAGTCCTCAATTTGTTGTTCTTCATATTTTTATTCAATTGCTGCTGGTTGTCCTTGGCACCTTCATTACTAGTAGAGGCTAGATTAGCATTAATTGAGTATCATTTAGATTAGGAGATACCTGATTAGTGGTTGGATCAGCTCTTTTGTTTTTAGTCTTGTTTTCAGCTTCAGCTTCCTTTCTCCTCTTATTGTCTTCATCCCCTAGCTTGATTTTGCACACATGGAGCAGGTGGCCTTAATGTTTGCAATGGAACAACAATCAGGGTGTCCCTCATATTGAATAACTTGCCATTTACCAATAGTGAAGTACTCTTCATCAAATCCCATCCAAACATTTGGGGGGGTGGGGGGTCTTTCCTTGGTAACATCCATTTGTAATCTTACTTTTGCGACACTTCCTCTAGTTTTCTGAAGAGATGCTGCATCTAAGTATGTGATAAATTCCTTGTTATATTAATGCCAAGGCAACTCAGGAAGTGTAATCCATACAGGAACAATGGGAGTTTCTTCTTCCAGAGTAAAGGTAGGAGTCCAGACTTGCAGTCTCATTAGTTGCCTTTCAATTTACATCTTCTGTTTGTTCCATACAGAGACATGGTCCTCCTCATTATCAAGATCAATATAAATGTGCCTTGCATTGAAATGAGCTATCTTGACTCCTCCAGTTAACTGAGTTTGGAGGATGAAGCTTTTGCAAATGAGCTCAATTTTAGGCATAGTGTTGGTGAATTTTCCCACTAAAGTAAATCTATATCTAGCTGCTAGACTTAGCATGTAATCTTCCTTTTTGATGATAACTGCAGGAAGACCTTGTCTAGTTATGATTTTAGGGATAGATAGCTCAATGGGAACTTCATTCTTGGCTTGGTTGGCTCTTAACCTGGTAGCATAAGACTGAACGACTGTAAATGGACCAGGTTCAGGGACAAGCTCATTTTTGTAGGTATTGGAGGAAGTCACTTGATTGGTGTTTTTGTGGGTGTTTTCTGGATGCACATGCTGTTTATTCTGAAGGTTAAGAGCCTGTTTCTCAAAATTGGAAGTGATTATTGAGGGCATGAAGGGTGGATGTAGGAAGTTTTTGAGACTGATGACTATTATCATGATTGTTGGTGTATTCATTGTTGTGGGGCTTATTTGAGGGAGGTATATCAGAAGTGTTAGTCCCTTGATCACTATTCTGCATATATGAAGTTAGCTGTACACAATTTTGCTCACTTGCAATGACTTGCATTTGAGTATCAACTACACCTATTGAGTTAGAAATCATAGGACAAGAAGTGTTCGAATACTTCCTTGGATTCCTTGGTTGCTACACATTTGCTGAACAGGGGTGGAGGGCAACTTCTTTTCCTTTTGTTGATTCCAGCCTTGTTCTTCATTGTTCCCCTCAACTGTTCTTACCATGTTGACTCCCTCGAGGTACTTCTTTATCTGCAAGATCACGTTTAGCTGCTCTAAAGGAAATATTCGAGGAGCTTTGAGCTTCCTCAATTTGTTCTCTATTAGAATTCCTCTTTTGATCATTCAGCTGTCTCATATCACTATGGGAATCGTTTAGCTCGGTGACCTGAACTTCCTTGTCCAAATTTGTCCTCTGTTGTTCTTCAGGGATTATGATCCCCTTGTTTGATTCGTAGAATGCATCCACACTTGAGATTATAGAGGTGGGGTGGTGTATCTCCCTTTCCTGATCATTTTGATGTTGGTTTGAAACTCTTGGCTCACTGGAGCTCCGGCATCTTCAACAGAAATTCCGGCAAGACTTTCATCGCCGTTGGAATTGGCTACCATTACATCTTTAGATGCACCTTGACCTGGTGAATCCTCCCTTGTGCTTAATTTGTTGTTTATCCCCTTGGAATCAGTTCGAAATCTAGTGTGCAGCTCAGGCGATTCCATCGCATTTCCCCCGAAATTGCTATGCTAGAACTCGGGATCGGCAAGGTGGAATTGGCTGAATCTTTGTATGTAGATCCTTATGTGGGAATTCATCTCCATCTATCGTAACTAGATGAATCAACCCAGCTTGCGACATTGAAATATTTTTTTGTGCCCAAAGTATCTCTTCTTCCGAAACTTGAACAGGGATTGCGACACTATTTCTCAGATTCATAGAGCTAGGAAAGGAATTAGCAGGTGATTCCAGTTGGGTTTTGTGCGTGGTGCTGTTGTCCATCTTTTTGTCATAGGTCTGGCGGCCGGCAAGGCTCCACCGGCGGTTGCGCATCCATTCCGGCAGAACTGGTAGTGTGTCTCCTTCGAAGAGAATTTTTTAGAGAGTTTCTTTATAGAGAAAAAAAATCAAGAAATGAGGAAGCGATGGGGTTCCTCAACAGTTTCTAGTCAGAAACTCAAGTAGCCACGCTCTTAACGATCACACAAGACTATGAACCACTCAATTTGGAGCTCGAATGAGGGGAAATCACCTTTTGAAAATAGAAAATGAGGCTGCAAGTTCGCAATATAAGTATCCTTGATCTGGTCGCTAAAAGTCCAATTCTGGTCGCTAAAAGTCTGATTTCTGGTCGCTAAAAGCCTGCACCAGATATCAACACTTCAGCTAGTTTGCTTAAACTCCGAATTTGTTTGAATCCCCCTGCATGCAAACGAGATATGCAACCCTACCAAATTTGATATTCCGGACTCAACTGAGCAGTCGAAATTTCCATATGAGGTCATCTCGGCACAAAGTGGGTCCCACACCCAAACTCCATTTTAAGCCAAAATCCACAAGGGGGCTCGGAATATGCCTGGAAACCTCGGGATCCAAATGAAGGGTTGTTCTAGCCCAAATTCAACATTTCAGAGCTAACCGCATTGAAGGAATTCTCATCCGAACTCGTTTACTCAGAATGTTGACTAAAGTCAAACTTAAGTCTTAACTTGAAAGTTAAAATGCCTAATCGCACAGACTCCCACGGAAAGCTTCGGAATTCATGCCGACCATGCTACTAACCTAAAATGACCCTTTCAGAGGTGATGGAATCGTCAAAATTGGATTCTGAGGTCATCTTCTTGAATTTTGATCAAAATTGACCGTTCAAGGTTCAAAAGTTCCAAAACACTAAAACCAATGTTTTGGACGGTGAAAGGCGACAAGGACCTGCCTCGCCTCGCGGGGAGGCGCTCGCCTTTTTGAATTGAGGCGTCAATTAATACCCAAAATTTAAAATATTTAATTGCATATATAAATATTCAAAATTTCAATAGCAATAACATTCATTAGCATATTTCAATTGTAAAATTAATAGTAGATGTTAAAAGTCTAGAACTTGAATGACTCAATAATTTATAAGACAATTGGCAACCAATACTCCAATGTCCTTTTTGTTACCATCAGACGTCGTTGAATTCACTATTTATGGACAAACAAATATTACATTAATTAGTATAAAACTAAATTGAGTAGTGAAAAAATAAATATAAAACTAAATTGAGTAGTGAAAAGGTCTGAGTAGCAGCGAAGGTCTCGTCCTATCGAAGGCTAGAGAATCGCGATGTATGAGGAGAAGAGATCGTGCAAGTCGCAATAAAGAGAAGAGGAGCCCAGGTTTGAAAAAACACCAAAAAAAAACCCTAATTTTGCCTTTTAATTATTAAATTTGACCTTTTTAAAAACAAAAAAAAACAAAAAGGCAACGTATGGCGCCCCGCCTTGCCATATCGCCTCTCGCCTTTCTATCGCCATTTCTCGTCTTTCTGAAATCGCATCGCCGCTCCTATAATAGGCGATGAGGCCTCGCCTCGCCTCTCGCCTTTGGCGACTGTTAAATTAGGTCTTAGGCCTAACTCACACCCCAAAAGCTAGCTCAAAGGAGGGAGGATTGCCCAAGCCTTATAAGGAGTTCACCCATCTCATTAACCACCAATGTGGGACATTTGTCATTCTTTAACACCCCACCTCACGCCCAGTGCTTAGCATCTGGTGCGTGGGCAATTTTGATTTTGGGGATCCCAACATCGGGTGAGATGGGCCCTGCTCTGATACCGTGTTAAATTAGGTCTTAGGCCTAACTCACACCCCAAAAGCTAGCTCAAAGGGAGGAGGATTGCCCAAGCCTTATAAGGAGTCCACCCATCTCATTAACCACCGATGTGAGACTTTTGTCATTCTTTAACAGCGACATGGCGAGCGTCTTTCATAACATTGACAAAACTCAGATAAAAACTAAACGAACGACCAAGTGACTGAACTATCAGTCTCAGCAAGTCATAAATGACTTGGGGTCGCTACAGGAATGCTCTAAACGACAAACATGAGTCGTAAACTCTGAAATGACCTGAAGGTCATTACAACATTCGTAGTTCGCGAAAGTAAGAGTCAAGAAGTACTAGAAGGCTCAAAAAGCCAAGAAACTGCTCCCGCATATCATGCTCGATCTCCCAGATAGTCTCCTCAATTGGACGATGCCTCCAACGGACCTTAACCATAGGAATGGCTCTCGAGCACAAGTGTCACACTTGGCAAGAATGGCAACTTGCTCCTCCATGAAGGTCAAGCGATCATATATTATATACTAAAAAAATATTATGTATAAGCATGCAACTTAGTTCAAACAAAATAGAGTAAAGTCAAGAGATAGACCTTAACAAATTTTAATCTTGAACTTTCATAGATATTTTCTTGAATCAAGAACCGCACATGAAAACTCAAACAAGGACTCAAACTTGATATCACTAATTCTCAAACTCTTTTCTTTTAAAAAAAGGTAAATAAAGGAAGATTTTTTTTTGTTGTTGTGGTTTATGCGTGTATGTTGTATTTGAATTTGTCTCTTGAATTATCTTGTGGGTAGTGTATATATAGGCATCTAGTTGCTAAAAATTAGGGATTGTGTAGGAGTGAGATTTTAGAGTTTGAGTAATTTTAGGATTGTCTTTTCAGTTGGATTTAAAATTGGAGATAAATTTTTATGGGATTTGGGATTAGTTTGGGATGAAAATTTTAAAGGGATTAGGACTATTTTTTAGAAAGATTTTCCCTTTTATTTTTTTCTTTCTTTTCTCATTTTTTATTTTTTGCATTTTTTCCCTTCTTTTACTGAACATTTTGTTTTATTTTTTTGCTTTATTATTTTACACGTTTTTGTTTCTTCCTCTTTTCCTCTTTTCCCCTTTATTACTTTTTTCCTTTTTAAAAAAAAAAAATTGTTCGTTTTGTATGTTTTTTTTATTCTTTTTTTTTCTTCTTCTTTATTTTCTTCTTAAAGTAATAAATTTTAAAATCAATTAAAAGTATTAACTGACTATAATATTTAATTGAAAGACGGATATATATTTTGGTAGGTTTTCTTTCTTTTAAAATGATAATAATAATATTAAAACAAATGTATCCTTAAAAAGGATTCTATTTTGTAGTTTTCAACAATTTAAAATAAATTCACTAGGAAGAAGTAAAACTTTAGATAATTAAATTTTAACCTACAAGAAATAATTTAAGTAATAAAATTGGTGTAAAATCTTGGGTTCGGTCTAAACTTAGGTGTTTACACTGACCTCGACCCTAGTTGTAGGTGCTATTGGTGGAGCTACCTGTGGAGCGAAAGTAATCTGCCTATGCAAAGGGCAATATCTGTCCCAGTGATCCAACCCTCCACAATCAAAATAACTTGGGGATGATCGACTCCCAGAAGAACGTCCACCACAGTCTGAAGAACAAGAATGGGACTCATGTCTCTGACTGGAGCCAACCTCACTCCGACTATACCAGTCACCCTTTGAAATCTGTGATGAGGCCTAGACAGGCCTACGTGACTGTCGGATCCTATCACATGTGTCTCTGGACTTGGAACATGATCTGTTGTAGCTGCCCTCGTATCTAGCTCTCTTGTCGCTGCCCCCTTGGGCCTTACGCTGCTCAATAGTGGGGCCGTGATCGACAATCTCCAGAAAGGAACGATAACAGAGATCGTAGCTGGAACCTCAATCCACAGACTAGCATCAAACTCTCTCCTCCTCCTCAATAGGTAAAATCATAATGGCATGGGAGAGCTCATGGAACCTTGCCTCATACTCTAACACAATCATGGAGAGCCTGCTCCAGCCTAGAGAAGTGATCCCAGAGGTGATTTCTCTAACATTGCAAGGGATGAATCTAGCCAAAAAGGCCTAAAAAAACTCAGTCCAAGTGACCTGACCGGAGGGAACGAACTGGTCTAGTTTGAATGAAGGTATGTCAAGACTGTATGGTTGGTCCATTTAACTGATAAGTAGTGAAGTTGGCTTCTCTCGACTCCACCAGTCCCAAATGTATAAAGCTGCTCCCGGCAAGTAGTCAGAAACTCATGGGCATCCTCATTCATAGCCTCAGAAATCCTCAAAGGTGAAAGCCTGAGAAACACTCCAAGCGTGGTTTAGGGTTTAGGCCTTCATAATAACAATAAGAATTTAAAAAATAAAATAATAATAATAATAATAATAATAATAATAATAATAATAATAAAGAAACAAGGGTCTAATTAATTTTTAACCTTGAAATTTAAAATTGATATACCATTTGGTTTAAAAATAACGGCTTACATATATCCTTATTATTAAAAAACGACTCAAATATATCTTTTTAGGCTGACAAAAGTGAAAACTTAGTTTTTTTAATTATTACTATAAGAATACAATTCACATAGGGGTACATTTGATTCGTTTCGCAAAGTTCAAGGGTAAAATGAAATGTAAAAATTTTGTTAGTTTAATTTGAAAATTACGACTCTATTCTTATTTATTTTGAATCATATTTTTGTTCATTTGGTTTTCACATTAATTGTTCATATTTAATTAGTTTTTTCTAAAAAATGAACGGGAATTATTTGAGATCTTCTAAAAAATAGGGAAAAAGGTTTGAAATATATCAAAACTTTGATCGAAATTGTTGTAACGATACCAAACTTTGGAAAGGACCTTTTACCCCCCTGGGCTATTTAATAGTGTATTTTAAAGGTATATATATGTGTCCACGTGGACATCATAAATATTTCATAATTATAAATAGTAACGTGTCCACGTGGGCACATATAAACCTTTAAAATACACTATTAAATAGTGCAAGGGGCAAAAGGTCCTCCATAAAGTTTGGTATCGTAACAACAATTTCGGCCAAAGTTAGAGTATTTTTGAGACCCTTCTCCCAAAAAATATAGAAATAGAGTGATAATGAGAAGTGTAATAGACAATTGTATTTATTCAATTGATAAATCATTGAAATACACAACAAAAACTTGAACACTATTAACGAGCAAGGTTGCATATAACATAAAATGTAGTTAAATTTTTTAGTTGAGTGTGTTCTTTTTTTAAAAAATAATATACAGTTTACTTAAAACAATTATATTATAAGAAATTTAATGTCTTATTAAAGTCATTTTATAAATGTCTCATGATTATTAGCATTTATTTAAAACATATAAGTCCAAAATTATATTCATATTTATTTTCTTGAAAGAAAAACATATACATAGTAGAATGAACGTATGCATTTTGTTCGTCGATTACATTTACGAAAAATTCAATTGAAAATTTTAGAACTCATACTTACTTCAATTTACAATATTGTGTATTACTAAGTATAAACATAATTTTAATTAGAGAAATATTTATTTATTATTATTTACGTGGAGTTTAATTGTTTGCTTCAATAGAAAGTCATATTAAATGAAAATTGAATATCTTTTGTCTCATAATGTATATCGTAATTATGTATTATTTAATTTACATACATTAAAATGATGTAATCTAGTACACTTTAAATATGGTAGATATTGACGCATTATAGGACATTAAAAATTATGTAGTTCATAATCGTTGACACTAATTAATCGCAACCCAAAGATTACGCGTTATAACTATTAAAGTAAGTATTCTCATAACTTTCTTGTACACAAATTAAATATTAATTATGCCAAAATTGAATCATTAAAAAATTGTGGCTATATCATTTAACTATTTTTATAATTCTTTCTACAAATTATAGTAAAATATATATTTTTAACTATAATATTTTGTTTGAAATAATTTATTATGACTAAAATATCACTACTGCTAAGATAACTTTTATCGCGAGGAAAACTTATGATCAACTACAAATTTATTACAGTGAAAAATCTACTTATATAATCCTTTTTGAAGATAACTGCGGGAAGACCTTGTCTAGTAGTAGTGATTTTTGGGATAGATAGCTCAATGGGAACTTCATTCTTGGCTTGGTTGGCTCTCAACCTGGTAACATAAGACTAAACGATTGTAAATGGACCAGGTTCAGGGACAAGTTTATTTTTGTAGGTATTGGAGGAAGACACATGATTGGTGTTTTTGTGGGAGTTTGCTGGATGCACATGTTGTTTATTCTGAAGGTTAGGCGTATGTTTCTCAAAATTGAAAGTGAGTTTATTGAGGTCATGAAGGGTGGATGTGGGAAGTTTTTGAGACTGATTACTATTATCATGATCACTATTCTGCATGTGTGAAGTTAGTTGTTCACAATTTTGCTCACTTGCAATGACTTGCATTTGAGTATCAACTACACCTATTGAGTTAGAAATCATAGGACTTGAAGAATGTTAGAATACTTACCTTGGATTCCTTGGTTGCTAGGCATTTTCTGAACAGGGGTGGAGGGAAACTTGTTCTCTTTTCGTTTATTCCAGCCTTGTTCTTCATTGTTCCCCTCACTGTTCTTATCATGTTGACTCCCTCGAGGTACTTCTTTATCTGCAAGATCACGTTTAGCTGCTCTAAAGGAAATATTCGAGGAGCTTTGAGCTTCCTCAATTTGTTCTCTATTAGAATTCCTCTTTTGATCATTCAGCTGTCTCATATCACTATGGGAATCGTTTAGCTCGGTGACCTGAACTTCCTTGTCCAAATTTGTCCTCTGTTGTTCTTCAGGGATTATGATCCCCTTGTTTGATTTGTAGAATGCATCCACACTTGAGATTTTAGAGGTGGGGTGGGGTATCTCCCTTTCCTGATCATTTTGATGTTGGGTTTGAAACTCTTGGCTCACCGGAGCTCCGGCATCTTCAACAAAAAATCCGGCAGAACTAGTAGTGTGTCTCCTTCAGAGAGAAGTTTTTAGAGAGGATTTTTAGACAAAAAAGGACTTTCGTCCGCGAAAGTAAGAGTCAAGAAGTACATGAAGGCTCAAACAACCCAGGAAACTTCTCCCGCATATCATGCTCGGTCTCCTAGGTAGCCTCCTCAACTGGACGATGCCTCCAACGGACCTTAACCATAGGAATGACTCTCAAGCGCAAGTGTCACACATCTCTGGCAAGAATGGCAATTGGCTCCTCCAGGAAGGTCAAGCGATCATCCAACCGTATTGCTTCATACCGAAGCACATGAGACTCGTCGTGAACATACTGGAGCAACATCGACACATGGAAAACTGGGTGGATAGCTAAGAACATCGGAGGCATAGCTAACTCATAGGAAACCTCTCCAACTGTTCGAAGGATCTCAAAAGTCCCAATATACATGGGCTAAGCTTTCCCCGCCTCCCAAATCTCATAACGCCATTCATGGGTGATACACGGAGGAACACTCTATCACCAACATAGAATCTCTAAGGAGGCCGCCTACGATTCGCATAACTCTTGTGCCTACTCTGAGCTGCCCAAAGTCTATCCTGAATCACCCTCACCTACTCCAAGGCCTTCTGAATCAAGTTTCTGCCACGTGGTCTAGGTTGTGTAGGCTCAAACCAACCAATTGGAGAGCGACAACACCTACCATATAAGGCCTCAAACGGGTTCATTTGAATGCTAGAATGGTAGTTGTTGTACGCTCACTCCGCCAAAGGCAAGAACTAGTCCCACTAACCTCCAAACTCTAAGGCACAAGCCCGCAACATGTCTTCAAGGACTTGGATAGTACGCTCCAACTGATCATCAGTCTGCAAGTGAAAAGCTATGCTAAGGTCAACACGAGTGCCCAACTCATCCTGAAAAGTCCTCCAAAACCTAGAAGTAAACTGAGCACCCCGATTTGATATAATAAAGACTCAAACCATCACATTGATCGGAGGCTGAACTGTGGTAGCAGGGGCACTAAGGTCCTTCCTAGGGTCATCCATAAGGTTCTCCCTCCCCTTTGGATCCCCTTCCTGCAGGTTAGTGATGTTCTTCTTCAATCCCCCATCCTCACCTCCCAAAACTTCAGAATCAGATAATACAACAAAAGCATTACTATGGGGTGTTGGGGTTGTGGGAGCATTGAGTCAATACTTGGGTCCTTGCAATGCTTGTTTTGCTTATCTTGCTTGATTTGTTGTTGATTAAGGGGTTGGAGTTGGGGGAGCATTGAGTACCTGATTGTGGAACATTGTGAGTTTGCAGGTCATTATTTTGCTGATATCTTGGAGAAATAGGTTTACCAACCTTGTTCTGTTGATCATTTTTGGGCTTGATTTTTATAAAATATCTCATTTGAGTTTTCTAGTCCTCAGTTTGTTGTTCTTAATTTTTTTTTATTCAATTGCTGCAGGCTGTTCTTGGTACCTGCATTACTAGTAGAGGCTAGATTGGCATTAATTGAGTATCATTTAGATTAGGAGATACCTGATTAGTGGTTGGATTAGCTTTTTTGTTTTTAGTCTTGTTTTCAGCTTCAACTTCCTTTCTCCTCTTATTGTCTTCATCCCTTAGCTTGATTTTGCACACATGGAACAGGTGGCCTTGATGTTTGCAATAAGAACAATAATCAAGGAGCCCCTCATATTGAATAGCTTGCCATTTACCAATAGTAAAGTCCTCCTCATCAAATCCCATCCAAACATGGGGTTTGGGGGGGGGGGGGGGGTCTTTCCTAGGTAGCATCCATTTGTAATCTTACAAGGTTGTGATAAATTCCTTGTTATAGCAATGCCATGGCAACTCTGGAAGTGTAATCTATACAGGAACAATGGGAGTTTCTTCTTCCGGAGTAAAGGTAGGAGTCCTTCAATATACATCTTTTTTTTGTTCCATACAGAGATATGACCTCCTCCTCATCAAGATCAATATAAATGTGCCAACTTGCTATTGTGCCAAAGTAGCTCTTCTTCAGAAACTTGAACAGGGATCGCGACACTATTTCTCAGATTCATAGAGCTAGGAAAGGAATTAGCAGGTGATTCCAGTTGGGTTTTGTGCGTGTTGCTATTGTCCATCTTTTGTCATAGCTCCGGCAAGGCTCCACCGGAGGTTTCGCAGCCATTCTGGCAGAACTGGTAGTGTCTCCTTCAGAGAGAATTTTTAGAGAGAAAAAAATCAAGAAATGAGAAAGCGATGGGGTTCCTCAACAGATTCTAGTCACAAACTCAAGTAGCGACACTCTTAATGATCACATAGGACTATGAGTCACTCAATTTGGGGATCAGATAAGGGGAAATCGCCTTTTGAAAATAAGAAATGAGGCTGCAAGTTCGCAATATAACTCAAAGTCCATTTCTAGTCGCTAAAAGTCCATTTTTGGTCGCTAAAAGTCTGATTTTCTGGTCGCTAAAAGCATGTACCAGATATCAGCACTTCAGCTAGTTTGCTTAAACTCCAAATTCGTTCGGAACCACATGCTTGCAAACGAGATATGCAACCCTATGAAATTCGATATTCTGGACTCAACTGAGCAGTCGAAATTTCCATACGAGGTCATATCAGCAAAAAGTGGATCCCACACCAAACTCATTTTAAGCCAAAATCCACAACGGGGCTCAGAATTTGCTCGGAAGCCTCGGGATCCAAATGAAGGGGGGTTCTAGACCAAATTCAACATTTCGGAGCTAACCGCGCTGACAAAATTCTCATCCGAGCTCATTTACTCGGAATGTTGACTGAAGTCAAACTTAAGCCTTAACTTGAAAGTTAAAACGCCTAATCGCACAGACTCGCATTGAAAGCTTTGGGAGTCATGCCAACCATTCTACTAGCCTAAAATGACCCTTACGTAGTGGATGGAATCGTCAGAATTGGATTTTGAGGTCATCTTCTTGAACATTTGATCAAAACTGACTGGTCAAGGTTCAAAAGCTACAAAACACTAAAACTCAAATAAAAACTAAGCAAACGACCAGGTGACTGAAACGGTCAGTTCCAGCAAGTCATAAATGACTTGGGGTCACTATAAGAAAAACAACAAACATGAGTCATAAACATAGAAATGATCTGAAGGTCATTACAACATCCACTATGAAAAAGGACTTTTGTCTGCGAAAGTAAGAGTCAAAAAGTACCGGAGGCTTAAAGTAAGAGTCATGCTCGGTCTCTCAGGTAGCCTCCTCAACTGGACTATGCCTCCAATGGACCTTAACCTCATGAATGGCTCTCGAGCGCAACCGTCACACATCTCATTTGGATAGACAGGTAGACCACCTATCTTTTAAAAATATATTCACCATCAGACCTCCCATTCAACCAAGTGAAAGGGCTACCTTTGAATTTAATATCAAATAGTTCACAAGAATTGATACAAAAAGCACAATCCCCCACCTCATTTGGATAGACAGGTAGACCACCTATCTTTTCTTCTGCATCCATAATAACATTAAAGTCCCCTCCAACAAACCAGGGGAAATTCATATTTTGCCCAATTGCATACATATCCTCCCACAATGGAAGTCTTTCAGCAGCTGTACATTTAGCATAGCCAAGAATACTGACCATCTGATGCCCACTAGGGAATAGCATTTTAATAGTCAATTGTTGTTTAGAATCATAAACAACCTCCACCTAAATATCCTCCTTGACAAACAACCAAATCTTCCCATTGATGTTATAATTTGCATAGGCCATGCCTAATCTCCTTTTAAACTGCTGAATCTGCCTAATCTCTTGAAAAGGTTCCATTAAGGCAACCAAATCAAATTTAAGATGTCTATGAAGCATTTATACTCTATGGAAAGAATCTAACTGATCTAATATTCCATATTAATGCTATAAAGATCATTTCAGCATAGCTCTATCAGACCTCATAGGGTTAGTCCTAGTAGACATTTCCCCTTGAGGCTTACTCTTCTTCTTCTTTGATTTCCCTTGAGGGGAACCTCCTGCATTATTTACAACTTGTGCATGATCACTTTGATTTTCAACCTCATCCCTGTCTATCACTAGACCATTTTGTTGTTGATCTGCAACCTCCACTGATGTGCTTTCTTTATCTGTTGTTTTATGAGAAACCAAGTCATGTAAATTCTTTAATAGGAGAACTTTGCTTGATTGCCCCTGAAAATTGACTACTGCATTATGAACTTCTCTTACACTCCTAACATTGTGCACTTGCTGTTGACTGCCAAGTGAGCAACCTGTAAGGAGCTTCTCTCTATTGGCTCACTATACATGTTAACTACTTCCTCAGAACACAGAAGAGGATCCTCCTCAAACTCCACCATATCTAAAACCACAGCATCATGTCCTCCTAACCTGTCCTCATGTAAGACCTGATGGTCCTTGTGAATTAATAATGCTTTATCCAAAGCCTCAGCTTCCTGAAAACCTGTTTCAGTAATATTAATTTGTTCCTCACTTACTACATTCCCTTGTATACATTCATCAAGTTGATCTTCACTATTATTGTTGACCTTCTCTGTATTCTGCAGGTCTGTGTGAATTACCAGAGCTTTATCTATATCCTCAGGCTCTGGAGAAGGCAACATATTGTTGGACTTCATCACCCCTGCCATACAATATTTAGGGAGCATATCATAAACCACTTTCACCTTTTCAACCCTTGACAAGGTTTTCTCTTCATTCTCAATCTCCAATTCCACAAACTTAGGAAGATCACCTAATAAGTCCAGTTGGACTTTAACCCTAGCACAACTAGGTCTAGTTTTGTTGATAGTAGCCGTGTCTAAATGAAATTGTTTACCCACTGCTGATGCCAATGAAAAAATAGCTTCTCTCCCCAAAAAAGTAGGCCAAAGATCAGGGAAGGATATCAAGGGTCTCATTGGATAGTATAATCCTGCATTATCAGTAATGTAATAGGAAGGTTTGGACATCATATTCACAAAGTCTTCAAACAATTCGAATCTCATCAAAACATGCCTATATCGCAGCAAACCTATTTGACATGCTCCTTTTATATTGCATTGTTTAGGGATAATCCTTCTCAAATCATCTAGCTCAGGCCACCCATAAGAGAACTTCCCTATCACAGCATATTGCAGATTCTCCGTAATGTTCATACTTATTACTTCTTCTCCGTCCAAGTAACCCGAGGAATACCATTGTTAAACGTAGGTTTCTTCAAAGGTACTGCTGGGAGTCCTTTGTTTGAATCAACTGCATTCATACCATTAGGTTTAGCAAAGCTGCATACTTTCCTTCCTTAAATATGATTGTATCAGCATTATGCACGACAGGTTCGCTAGGCAGAGTATTAGGATCCTTAACGCCACAATTGGGATTGGATAGACGTGTTATATGAGTAAGGTTGGGGAAGTGTTCAATGGGTTAGGGTTTGCATGAGAGAGAAGAGAGTGTTTTTTTTTTTTTTGCTTCAATCATTTTTTTCTAAAGAATATATTTTTTTTTAATTTTGTTTTTCTCTTCTTTTTTTTTTCATGTCACATTCTTTTAAAGAGGGCTTTTTAGTCACTTTGTAGCTATCATTGATTACCTTTTTCACTCAACCATCCCTTTTTCTTCAAATTTAACAAATATAATAAGTCTATGCTACAGTGCTCAAGGAAGCAGGGTGCAAAAACTAGAGATTCAACAAAAAAGTCAAGGCAAAAATATAGCTATCGATAAAAAGCTACAGGCTCAAAGGGGCTACTAGTGATATGTATCTGAAAAGGCTAAAATTTACAAGACAAAACAAAGAAAGCCTATTATCATCTCCTAAGCAAAACAACACTTTTTATTTCGCTTCAATAACATGCAGGGCAAGTTCTAGACTAAGATGTAAAACATAAAATATACAAATTCTCTCCACACATGGCACAAGTATCAATCAAGATGGATCAATTCCACTTCTAAGAGAGAAACAATCAGAACAAACTACAAAATAAAATAAGTTATATACAAAGTCACAACCATGAGCTTAGGGTGTCAAAGAGTTTGCAATTTCCTTATCAATCAAGCATTTCCAAGAAAGTACTACTCAAAAATTAGGCCTAAATAGCAAGTATCACACCATCAAAAGGGTTGTTTCTTTTCTGTCAAAAATTTTTTAAAAGAAAACTTATTCCTAAAAATTAAAAGACACTCAGTTCAAAGGGACTATCCTTAGGAAAAGATCTGAAAACAAAATCCAAGGAACCCATCCTAAAAAAAATGATAAGACTCAATAAAGCAATAAAAATAAGGAATTCATTTCCCCACCCCACACTTAAAACATGGCACTGTCCCAAGTGCAACAATTCAATACATATGCTAAGAGTGAAAGAAAGAACTCTGTGAGGCCTCTAGGCCTAGATAGTTGCATGTTCTCTTAATCTTCTTTTTTTTCATCAAGGGTCGTACGCACCCCACTCTTAAGCTCAAACATGCTCCTTTGCATCAAATTCTTGGGTACTCAGACTTCCCCTCATCTGCAAAAACAAGATCGAAAGAAAAAAAAGTGACACTAATAAAATAGTATAACATAAGAAATTTTTATATTTTTTTTTGTTTCTTAAATAAATAAAATGAAAAAGTTTAACCTAGAAAAATAATTAATTCTAAGTCCCCGGCAACGGCACCAAAAAACTTGTTGCTACCAATTGCACACACAAGTGTACGTGGTCGTGCAAGTAATATAGTGGCTCTTAAAAGAACTGGATTATCAAACCCAACAGACTTGTCAATTAATTATTCTTATTAATTATATTAATTATTTATTTAAGGGAGGATTTCAAAAGATGGATATATATTAACTAAACTAAAAATAAAGATAAAATAACTAAAAAATAATTAACTAAGAAAAGATAGATGTTTACACGATCAATGAATGAATCGATCTAGGATTATGATTTAACTAACAATCATGCTTAACATCAATTTCACCAACTTATTTGATTATCTAGTTATTGATTCACGGGGTTGATAATATAGTCATGATCTTCCGACCTCTAACCGTCTACCACAATTGACAGCCTAACTACATCGTTGAGCGGGGATAGACTGAACCAACTATGGAGCATTACGTTGTCTTCCCGTATTTGATCCAAGCAAGGTACCTAGGTATATCCCTATCCTAGACACAAATCAATTCAAGTGATATGCAATAAAAGATCATGCTCCTTATATTCCATGTTCTATCCCTCTATTCCTCTCCCGAGTTCAAGAGTAGACAATATATTTATCTCTATTGTGATCAAGCATGGAAATAATAATCACAAGAATATAAGAACAACCAATATGATAAACAATTATGCAGAATCAAAATTACTAAACAATCATTTTGTAAGAAAATGTAATCCAAGAACGAGAAGAATGATATCTAGAACTTGCCCCGTTGGTCCAATTGACTAATTTTGGTGAATGGAGGAAATGATCTTATGCATAAATTTTTTAGGGTGAACCTAATTGTTATACCTTTGTGTGACAACCTTGTGACTGTGTGAACCTACCTTGGCACCATTTGAGACTAACCTTTTTTTTTGGATAAAACATGAACGCAAATGACCTTATCCTCTCTACCTAAAACCTTCGTGAAGCATTAGTTTGTTTGAATAGCCAACTTTGGCAAAAAGCCTAAGTTGGGAGTGTGGTAAGAATAAGGAAGGAAATCGAGCAAGAAGTTCATGAAAATTCGTCCTTGAAGGAATGTGTATAAAAATGATGGAACCTCTCCATATAAAAAAATGAAAAAAAGCAAAGAAATGATAAAATTTGAAGTGTGTAATGTTGTGGAAATAAAAGGGATGTCCAATAATTGATACCAAAAAATGTGTGTGCTTTGAATATGCCAATGATGAGTTGTGAAGGTGAAAAGAATGAAAGAAAAGGAGAAGAAGTGAAATTTGAGCCATGCTTCGTGAAGGTAGAAGTCACTAAGCCAAAATGATCATACCCATACCATTAGCCCAATTACAAGCCTTGAAAGACCTTTTTGATCTTGCATGAGCTGAATGATGTGTTGGTTGAAAATATGAGAAATCCTATGGGTAAAATCGTGCACGTTTTTCTCATTGGGAGTGTGAGAGTTGATTTTGATTCCTTAATCGTAATCTTTGATCGGCTTTGTGAGAGCGTGGAATCATTCTTGATGTGAAGGCATTTGAACACTCTTGTTGAGCATGAATTTGCATTTGAAGTGAGCATTGTGAGCTTGAACTCTATTTGATGAGTGTTAGTCATGGTTTGAAACTTTCAATGCATAATTGAACATTACATGTGTAGATTGAACCTTATATGCATTCATGTTGAGTCCCAAGGAGCACTACTTGTAGACATCCATGTTGGCCTGATCGATCTTTTGTTTTACTTGAGGATAAACAAAAGTTTAAGTTGGGGGTGTTGATGAGTCAAAAAGTTCAACTCATTTTGGGCTTATTATTCAATGAATTAGTGTCCTCAAGGCCTATTTTGTGCTCATAAATGATGTTAATGTGTTTATATGCATCAATGAAGGCTTAAGAACAAGGCAAGGTGATTATGTTGCGAAAAGGAGCAAAAAAGTTAGAAGGGAATGGGGGTCGGGTTTTTACTCAATTAGCCGGGTAAAACCCGACTTTTTAATTGAAACATACCCGAAAAACTCCCCAGGTCCGCGACGCAGAGCTGTCGCGAACATGCCTTGTTGTTTTTCACAGCTTTGACTAGGGTATCTATCACATGGAGGAAACAAGTCCGAGACACGCTCCTATCGCGGACTTCACTAGTTTCCTCGCCCCATTTTCCTTTGGGGCTCTCCTTTTGTAAAAACAAGTTCGCGACGCGGTGAGGTTGCAAACTCCAAATTTTTTTACTTACAAATTACAACTTTTAAGATAACTGCACTAACCTATAACTAAATTAAACCAAACTAGCCTATTCAGATAAAATACAATGGGAATATCTTCTAAAATACAAAATCTCGGGTTGCCTCCCGAGTAGTGCCTGATTTAAGTCGCGGCACAACTCAGCTCCCCCTCATTCATTGCTCAACTCCACACTTTCTTCTTCTCGAACCACCTCTTGTCCGAAATAATGCTTCACCCTCTGTCCATTCACGATGAACGTGGATTGCTTACCTTCATTCCATAACTCTACAGCGCCGTGGTCGGTCATGCGCACCACCTCAAATGGTCCGCTCCATTTTGACTTCAACTTACCTGGAGACAACCTCAATCTAGAGTTAAACAATAATACATTTTGCCTCGATTCAAAAAGTCGAGGCACAATATTTTTATCATGACATCGTTTAGTCTTCTCCTTATAGTGCTTAGCATTTTCATAGGCGTGGAGTATGAATTCTTCCAATTCATGTAGCTGACCCATCCTTTTTCTCCCTGCTAGTTCCGGGTCCAGGTTCAACTTCTTCATTGCCGAGTAAGCCTAATGTTCTAATTCAACTGCAAGGTGACACGCTTTACCGAACACCAAGTGATAGGGAGAATTCCCTATTACTGTCTTATAAGCGGTCATGTATGCCCATAATGCATCATCAAGCTTCATTGCCCAATCTTTCCTTTGTGCATTTACTGTTTTCTGTAGAATCTGCTTCACTTCTCTATTTGACACTTCAACCTGGCCGCTAGTTTGAGGGTGGTATGCCGTAGCTACCTTGTGTTTGACTCCATATTTAGCTAAGATATTTTTTACCAATTGATTTATGAAGTGTGTCCCTCCATCACTGATTATTGCTCTAGGAGTTCCAAACAGAGTGAAGATGTGCTTCTTCAGAAACTTCAACACCACTTTAGCATCGTTAGTCGGCAACGCCACTGCCTCAACCCATTTTGACGCATAATCCACAGCCACAAGTATGTACTTATTTCCATTCGATGGAGGGAATGGCCCCATGAAGTCGATCCCCCAGACGTCAAATATTTCAACCTCCAAGATGTTATGCAAGGGTATCTCGTGTCGTCTGGAAATAGACCTTATCCTCTGGCATTGATCACAACTTTTCACATAACCTGCAGCATCTCTAAACAAAGTAGGCCAGAAAAAACCTGATTGAAGCACAGTGCGCTCACCTCCATGATGCAGACGAGTGGCAACTATCCATCACTTGTCTCATCTCGGACTCAGGCGCACACCTCCTTATCATTTTGTCCGGCCCTTGCTTGAAGAGATAAGGTTCATCCCATATGTAGAACCGAGCATTATAAATAAGCCTCTTCTTTTAATGTGTGGTTGCACCTGGTGGAAACGATCCGCTAACCAAATAATTCACAATGTCTACATACCATGGTAGTTCTGTCACCTCTAGCGCCAATAGTTGTTCATCAAGGAATTCCTCTCTAATCTGACCTTGCTCTCCCATATGTGATGAACTCTCCAATCTTGACAGGTGGTCTGCAATCTGGTTTTTAGAACCTCTTCGGTCCTTGATCTCAATGTCAAACTCTTGCAGCAATAGAATCCACCTGATTAACCGCGGCTTTGCATCCTTCTTGTTGAACAAGTACCTGATAGCTGCATGGTTAGTATAAACAACAACTTTAGTACCTACCAGGTAAGATCTGAACTTGTCAAAAGCCCACCAAGGCGAGCATTTCTTTTTCAGTCACTTTGTAGTTGATTTGGGCAGCATCTAGTGTCTTGCTTGCATAATATATTGAGTGAAACACCTTCTCTTTCCTTTGCCCCAACACTGTTCCCACAGCCACATCACTTGCATCACACATTAGCTCAAAAGGAAGCTCCCAATTTAGAGAAGTTAGGATTGGAGCTTCTATCAGCTTCTTCTTCAAAGCTTCAAAAGCTTGCATGCATTGTTCATCAAATACAAATTTCATCTCCTTCTCTAGGAGACTGCACATGGGTCTTGCAATCTTAGAGAAATCCTTGATGAATCTCCTATAGAAACCAGCATGACCCAAAAAATTATGCACCCCTTTAACAGAAATTGGGGAAGCTCCCAATTTAGAGAAGTTAGGATTGGAGCTTCTATCAGCTTCTTCTTCAAAGCTTCAAAAGCTTGCATGCATTGTTCATCAAATACAAATTTCATCTCCTTCTCTAGGAGACTGCACATGGGTCTTGCAATCTTAGAGAAATCCTTGATGAATCTCCTATAGAAACCAGCATGACCCAAAAAATTATGCACCCCTTTAACAGAAATTGGGGGAGGTAGCTTTTCAATTACTTCCACTTTGGCACGATCAACTTCCAACCCTCTCTTTGACACCTTATGGCCTAGCACAATCCCATCCTTCACTAGTAATTGACATTTTTCCCAGTTTAGGACGAGATTAGTTTCCTCGCATCTAGCCAGCACCCTGTCTAAATTCTCCAAGCACCTGTCAAAAGACTCCCCAAATACTGAGAAGTCATCCATGAATATTTCCACAAAATCTTCAACCATATCATGAAAGATAGCCATCATGCATCTTTGGAAGGTGGCTAGAGCATTGCATAGCCTAAACGACATTCTCTTGAAAGCATAGGTCCCATACGGGCAAGTAAATGTAGTTTTCTCCTGGTCTTGTAGTGCAATCACAATTTGGTTGTATCCTGAATAGCCATCCAGGAAATAATAATATTCTTGTCCAGCCAACATGTCCAGCATCTGATCAATAAAAGGAACCGGGTAGTGATCTTTTCTGGTGTCTTATTCAATTTTCTATAATCCATGCATATTCGCCATCATGTCACTGTCCTGGTTGGAATCAACTCCTTTTTTTTATTGGTGATCACCGTCATGCCTCCATTTTAGGCACACACTGAACTGGGCTGACCCACTTGCTGTTCGAAATTGGATAGACAATACCCGCATCTAGCCATTTGATCACCTCCTTGCGCACCACATCTTTCATCACTGGGTTTAGCCTATGCTGTGGTTGCACAATTGACTTGTGCCCCTCATCCATGAATATCCTGTGCATGTATAAAGGTGGGGTGATGCCATGTATGTCAGCCATCTTCCATCATATCGCCCTTTTCCTCTTCCTCAATATTTTCAGAGATGCCTCAATCTGCAATTCGGACAAAGCAGAAGAAAAGATTACATGTAAAGATTCATTAGCACCTAAGAATGCATACCTAAGATGAGAAGGGAGAGCCTTTAACTCCAACTCTGGTGCTTCCTCAATCGAAGGCTTGGGAGGTGGTCCCAGGACTCTATTTATCGGCTCCACATTTGGGACATTTAGGACGTTAGCCAACTCCTGGGCTTCAACATCTCCCTCAATGTCTTGCCCAATTAGCACTTTCTCTGAAGGGTCTTGGGCTTCAACATATTTAGATGTCATAGCCTCATCAATGACTGTAATTGCAGACAGCTCATCATATATTACAGGCAACTTCCCTTGTAAACATCAAATACCTCGACCTTTTCATGAGCCCTCATTGTTAGTCTACAGGCCGCCACATCAATTAATGCACCTTCGGTTGCTAGGAATGGGTATCCCAAAATAAATGGGACCTCTGGGTCAGGCTCAAAATCCAAAATGACAAAGTCCACGGGGAAAATCAGAGTTTCCACTTGAACCAAGACATCTTCAATAACGCCATCTGGCATTGCCACCGAACGGTACGCTAACTGCAACATAATGATTGTGGACTTGGGCCTTCCTAGTCCCAATTTGAGAAACATGGACGTAGGCATCTAATTGATTCTTGCACCCAAATCGCATAACCCTCTTGCCTCAACACTGACCAATTGTTATTTGAACATTGAAACTCCCTGGATCTTTCAACTTAATTGGGAGCTTGTTCTGGATCCTGGAACTACACTCCTTTGTAAGTGCTATTGTTGCATACTCAGCCAATCTACTCTTGTTGGCTACCACATCTTTCACATATTTGGCATACTTAGGAATGCCCTGCAACACATCTAGCAAGTTAACATGTACCTGTTTGAGTAATTTAATAAATTTACCAAAACATTCCTCCTCCTTTTGTTTTTTGAATTTCTGTGGGAATGGAGGAGGTGGTTTTGCTTTTGGTTCCTCATTCACCCTTTGTTCACTTGGTTCTGCTTCATCTACATGTGTTCCTTTTTCTTCAGCAACTTTTGCCTTTGGCGGCAATTCCTCCAATGGACGACCACTCCGAGTACTCACAACATTTACCTGCTTCGAATTCGGGTCGGTATTTCCCGGCAAATCCCCTTGTGGTCGGGAATTTTGGGCACTAGCAAACTGCCCAAACTGCTTCTCCAAATTCTGAGTCGCCAATTGATTGTTTTGAACATTTGCTGCCAATTTAGCTTAATTCGCCATGATTTGTTTAAACATGTCCTCCATACTCATATCACTTTGCTTGGCAGCCTGCTGATTTCCATGGCTTTGCTGATGGTACTGTTGTCCACTACTTTATGGTCTGTGTTGGTTCTGTCCTTGATGTTGGTTTTGATTGCGACCCCATGAAAAGTTTGGGTGGTTCCGCCAGCTCGGGTTGTAGGTATTTCCATAGTTATGGTGATTTCCTCCTAGTTGAGCATTGCCTACAAAATAAACAGATTATGGGTTTGATCCACATACCTCAGCATTGTGATCTCCACCTCCACATACTTCACACTAAGCTTGTGGTTAATGTACCATATTAATTTGGGCTTGTTGTTTTCCTAGTGACATTTCATATTCTGCATTGCTGCGATCTGTGCCGACAAAGATGTCACTGCATCCATTTCCAACACTCAAGCAGTCTTCTGTACGACCGGTTTAACTCCTCCGCCGTTCCACTCGGGGTTACCCTGTGAAATTCTATTAAGCAATGTAAACAACTCAGTATATGTCTTCTCCAAAGTTTGTCCTACTACACAGGTAAAATTTTTGTGTTTGGTTCCAACCCTTCAATGAAGGTATGGACCAACACTTCGTTAGCTTGATGGTGATGTGGACAACTTAACAGAAGGGACTTAAACCTATCCCAAGCCTGGTACAAGTTTTCCCCTCATTTGTGTCGTAAGCCTAATATGTCGCTTCTCAGCTTGGCTGTTTTACCGGATGGAAAAAATCTTATCAAAAACTTTCGGGCAAGATCATCCCACGTTGTTATGGAATTTGCGGGCTCAGAGTTCAACCATCTTTTTGCTTCCCCCAGCAGAGAAAAGGGGAATAATGTGAGCCTTACATAATCAGTGTTCACTCCAATTGGAGTGTATGTGTCACTGATCTCGAGGAAATTCTCGATATGCACTCATGGGTCCTCATGAGATAGACTAGTGAATTACCCATTTGTGTGCAGTAGTTGCACCATGTTCTGCTTCAATTCAAACATCCCACCAGGAGCAGGTTTCTGAATACTTGAGGTAACATTGGTGGTTTGTGGGATTACCACATCCCTCACTTTCATTTCTGCCACCACTGCCGATGGGTCTTGATCCTCTCTTTCTTCTGAAGTTTTTGGTTTACTAGCCACAAGAGGAATAGGATAAGTGAATCTTCTTTGCCTTCTCCGATAACGAACAAATCTCTCAGATTATCAAACCCAAGGGACTTTAAATCAACAAAATAACAACTTTGCTATGTCTAAAATAAATTTACGTATGTTTTAGAAATTTGTTTATAACTACTAAGTTGAACAATCTTAAAGATTAATTACTACAATTAAACAGTTTCAAACAAGAGAATTTCACAATATGGTAAGGTAATCCAGGGTTGCAGCATAACCCGATTTCTGGCATAAAATTAATTTATCCTAGCATTCGACAGACTAACCTCAATATGGATTTGCAAGGTTCATATTACGATCATGATCTCCCGACCTCTAATCGCTTACCACCATTGACATCCTAACTACATCGTTGAGCGGGGATAGACATGAGCCAATGGCGGAGCATTAAGCTATCATCTTGCATATTAATCAAGCGCTGTATATAGGTATAAGACTATCCTATATACGAAACACTCTAATTTTACTCTAGAGTGAACACACTTCCCACATTCTTTGGTTTATCCCTCTATTCATCTTCCGAGTTCAAGAGCAGACAACGAGTTTATTTTAATGTTGATCATGCATTAAAATAGTTAAACAAGAATGTAAGCATAAATTACAAGAAAACCCATCTCATGCTAGACACAAATACTAATATACCATTAATCGTAGCTACAACCCTAGAATAAGGGAATTTAGCTACTCATAGAACAAAAGATCATCAAGTAATGTTTATGGATCATAAAAGAGTTTATCAAAATGGAGTAGAAGAAAAGCCCTAGAAAGTGTTAGCCAAATCGCCCAAATCGAGCTGCTCTCGTCTTTTTAAAAACTGGATAAAAAAAATAACACACTTAAACTATTTATAGTCTAAAATAAAACACGTGGCCAATTTCTGGTGTCCAGGTCCACGACGCGGACCTGTTCCCTCGCTTATAGTTGCACACAGATGAAACCTCTCCGCGACGCGGAGATGCTCCCTCGTGGTGTATTCTCCAGCTTCTTGGCCTTTTTTCTTCGCAACTTCGTCTTCTATTTTCCGACCTCTAACCAGGTGCCCTATTTTGGCTCATTCTTCTTTGCTTTTCACCCTGAAACATCTAATCATATTGATTAGAAGAAGTGACATCAAAGGACCCTCAAAACTTAATTCCGACTACTAAAAATGCTCTCAACTTAGCTATATATATGAATTAAATTGGTTATTAGGCGCATAAATACGTCCAAGATTAGTATTCCCAAATTTTTGAGAGCTTTTACTTTTTTTACATTGTTGAACACCTTGCAGAACATTTGGATCTCGGATTTGAGGTTTTAGGATTCAAGCTTTAATTTTGGCATTGAGTATTGCAGATTTTTAACAATTTGGATGGACAATTTTTTTGGTAACGATTTCTCACTTTTTGCTATGTTTGGCTAAAAATCCTTACCTAAGAGGTGTGATCATGTAGTCGAATGCATTAATTAGCTTATGGGTATTGTTAATTGTTGAATTTAATGTTGTTTGGAAATGGGTTCAATTGTTTTTTTGTGTTTTAATTGATAAACTGAAGTTGCAAATTCGGTTCTAGCTTAGCTCTCTATGCTTGCTTGAGAAAGAGGTATTAGAGTAGAATTAATGATTGATAGTGTAACACCCCAGAAACTAGTAGGCTAAACTAGAGCTTGACGTCAGGATTAGAGTCATGAATGTACCTCCCCGTACCTTAAAATATAGGGTTTCGTGTTAGAACGTCAAAGTATGACCCCCAAGGACCAACCATGGGTCGTTGAGGAAGACCCTAGAACTACCCAAAACAGTGCCACCCACGAGGCCATCCACGCCCCGTGTTTGGAACCACGCCGGTAGGTGGGCAGCGTGGGTGAGCCCTCCATGAAATCTGCGTAAGGCAGTAGCCACGGGCAGGACCCATGCCTCATGGATGGGTCCACGCAACGTGGTTGTCTTTGTAGGTCAAAGGCCCAAATGAAGACCCATAGACCATAACTTATGATTGACCAGCACGCCCCGTGGGTCCACCCACGACCCGTGGGCGTGGTCTTGTGGGTGAGGCAGTGTGTTGGTCTTAGGCGGTTCAGTGAGGGGTTAGTGGAACTTTCCAGAATTAATTAGGGATTAAGTGGTGTCGTTTTACCCTAATTTAGACCACCGATATAAAGACTTTAGATCCTTAATTAAGTCATTCCAAATCATTATTTCTAGATCCCCAAAAGAAACTCAATTCCCTCTCAAAAATCATCTCTCTAGAAAGAAGAAGAAGAGGGTCAACTATATATACATGATATCCTCGGAAATACATCGGAGTTCATGACCCATAGGGAACTTGCGAGTTCCATATACCGACACAGACGATCTCCACGTGTCTGTGAGGACAATCTCAAAGCACTATCATAAAATCTAACAATTTCCGCACGGACGATCTCCATGTGCTCAAATTATAATCTTAACATCTCACAATCCCCGGCACGGACGATCTCCACGTGCCTAACTTATACTCAGTCTCATGTCAATGCATGTGCACAATATAATATCAATGAAAAGGGATAATGATGCATCTCAATCAATCAAATATCAATATGATATGTCATCACCTCAGCTATAACAAATTTACGAGTCCAAAAAAAACACAATCACACAGAAGAAATCAACAGTACATCAGCTAATGCCCATGTGCTTTGGCATTCTCAGATGACAATCCACATTCTATAGTAATAAGTTTTCCCTTTATAACACTGGTACTCGTACCAATGCCCGTCACACCATTGGTACGAGACCCCATCTTTCGCCCTTACCCATGGTCTATTTCATTTTTAATCTTTAATTAGAAAAATGTCCTTCAACGAAGTCTGAAAGTCTTAACATACCTTGAATGCCGAACACGTGCCACGAATCCTCAAGATTTTTCCTTCCCCTTTCGCAAAGCTTTCGAACGTTTCGAATCTATCAAATATGAAATATTCTTAAACAAACGAGTCCGTAGACACCCATATTAATATATGTCTAGCCTAGACCCAAACTTACACTAATCTATAATCAAGCTCCTAATTTTGGTGTCAACTGATATGTCAAACGCATATTTGTTAAATTTTAAGCCTAGAGTTAAACCCAAAATATCATGAATCTAATGATATTCATATAATACAATACCACCAAAAATTTGTTACCTATATCCACATATTAAAACTTCAAAGAGTAATAACAATATGAAAATTAAAATTTTTAAGCCAATAGCTACTCACTTGTAACCTTACCCACGAAATAAGATAAAATAATAACTAATATAATAGAACTATATACAGGTTCCATTTATGCAAACATCCTTGTCTGTCAATGATTAGCCCCACACTCACTCATTATATCCTAATTATTAAATTATCATTACCTAAATAGGACCCTTACATTCAACTATCACAAGTCCTCAATTTATTCCTCCACTCGTGACAGCGTAATTCGAGAAAACAATTTCAATTTCTTGTCCAGCCAATTTAAATAGAACGCCATATATTTCATTTACATAGCAAGCTATAGAAAAATTAAGAATGTGCACTAATTGTTTGCTTACTTGAACTTCGAAGTACAGTTAATTTTGTTTTCTCTTCTTCTCACGTTCGTCTGCAGAGGGAAGTTTTTTGCCACGATTCTTTTCCTTTTCCAAATAAAGTAATTACGTATTTAAAGTGGCAAAATCCACTAACTTAATTTAATTTTATGGGCCAAGTGGTAAAGGGTATAGGATAGATTTCAGACTTGGCACGTTACTTTTTAATTAAACTAATAATTAAAAAATTTCTGACAATTAAATAAGCGTAGTTATCGAATTATTCAAAATTTTCATCTAAAATTTTACGGGAAGAGTCAAAATAGTCCAAGTTCTCAAAATGACCTAACGGGTTATTACATGGGTCAAGTGATATAAGGTGTTAAATAAATATTAGACTTGACCCATTAACTATTAACAAACAAAATTAATTATTTAATATCACTCATCATTTAAATTACTCCAATAAACAATTAGTCCCATTATATCCATTTAGAATCTACCGAAAGAGTCTTTTACTAAATAAGAAGCTCTAGTTCCCAAAACGAACCCACGGGTCTTTACACTGGTAAATCACTAGGTAGTCATATAACATTTGTCCCAACTTTCAAGTTTGACTTACCTTAAGCAATGCTCGAAGACTCTTATTTCTTTCTTTCTTGGTCAACAACTAATCATTTATTTCTACTCATCCTTATTAATCTTAACTTTATACAGAGTTCCACTTCTTCCTTCAACAATTATTTTTGTTGATGTTTTTTCTGTCACATGTATGGAATTTCTTGCATTGCTAAACCTCGCACTTTTCAAGCCTATGTTGTTTTAGCATTTCAACTCGCACACTCGTACATTTAATGTACCGATGACAGTTGGCCTGCATCGTGTTATGATGCAGACACAGGTAACTAGGATCGGCATTCCGGCGCATCGTTGATCCAGTGAGCAGTTCAGAGTCTGTTGGTGAGCCTCCTTACATTCCGAAGGATCCATTTCATTGTTTCCTAGTTTAGTTCATTAGGATGTTGTGGGGTTTGTCTCAACATCCATCTCAGTTGTTATTAGAGGCTTCATAGACAATCAGATGTTAGTTCTTTAGTCTTTTCATTGTCATTATTCCATGTTGAGACTTGAGTTTGCCTTAATGGCCAGTTGAATGTTCCTTTATAACATTCCAGTTTATTATATGAACTTATCTTGGTTGAGTGTAAGTCTTTCGCTGAGTTAAGTAAGTCAGGCCAAGGGTTCGCTTAGGCTAGCAATGGTCTTCGAGTGCCAGTCCCGCCCAGGGTGTAGGCTCGGGGCGTGACACGTTCCATATATTATTTTCCTATTATTTTTTGTTCATTTTAATTTGAGAAAACTTTATGCTTGACATTTTTTATGAGTTGTGACTTTTCCGACAGGTTGTGATTTTTTCAAAGGGTTATGACTTTTCTGAAGGATTGTGCCTTTTCCGATGAGTTGTGACTTTTGCAAAAGGTTGTGATTTTTACGATGAGCAGTGACTTTTACGAAAGGTTGTAACTCTTCTTATACGGAACAATTAGAACCTATTAATAATACTATTTGTTAGAAATAAATAGAGGGTTTCCTCTCACTTTTAAACTACAATTTTTTAAAATTTTCTACTCTTCTTCTTCTTCTTAAAAAAACCAAGGGTTATTTGTAACAGTTGATTAAGTTAAAAATTTAACGAAATTCGAGGTACCAGATAAGAAAGAGTTGGTGAACAAATTGTAGCAAATCATTCATAAATTTACCTCGTATATTTTCTTACAATTTCCATGAGTTAACAATGACGAAATGTTGTGGGAAAGACAATAATAATAAACAAATATAAATAAAGTCACATGATTTGGGTAAGATATTTCTTCTTTCGTTTTTTATTTGTTTTTTTTTACCCTCAAATGAAGCAGTTTCTTTCTGATTTTGCTAAAACACACATCAACGTTGTTCATTGAATCATTAGTTTTGATGTTAAATCCACTATTTCAAAAATAGATTTTCACTTTTACTTATAATATGATAATATAGACATGATAATATTTATTTTCAATAAATATGTAAGTAAAAGTGAACGAAGAATGTAAAGTGTTGGTGACAAGAGATTTTAATCAAATAGAACTCTAAAGTGAATATAGCATGAACATATATTTTCGTCTTCCTTCTTCATTGGCTATGTATCGCTCCATATATATTTTTCCTATTATTTTGTGTTCATTTTAATTTCAGAAAATTTTATGTTTGACATTTTTGATGAGTTGTGACTTTTCTGAACGGTTGTGATTTTTTTCAAAGGGTTGTGACTTTTTCGAAGGGTTGTGTCTTTTCCGATAAGTTGTGACTTTTGTAAAAGGTTGTGATTTTTCCGATGAGCAGTGACTTTTACGAAAGGTTGTAACTTTTCTGATAAGGAACAGTTAGCAACTATTAATACTACTATTTGTTAGCTATATAAATAAAGGGTTTCCTCTCACTTTTAAACTATGATTTTTTAAGTTTTCTACTCTTCTACTTCTTAAAAAAAATCTCAGGGTTATTTGTAACAGTTGATTAAGTTCAAAATTCAATGAAATTCGAGGCACCACATAAGATGGAGTTGGTGAACAAATTGTAGCAAATCATTCATAAATTAACACTCATATTTTTTCTTACGATTTTCATGAGTTAACAGTGAGGAAATGTTGTGGGAAAGACAATAATAATAATAAAAATGAATAAAGTCACATGATTTGGGTAAGATATTTCTTCTTTGGTTTTTTATTTTTTACCCTCAAATGAAGTAGTTTCTTTCTGATTTGGCTAAAACAATAAGCATTAACGTAGTTCATTGAATTATTAGTTTTGATGTTAAATCCACTATTTCAAATATAGATTTTCACTATTACTTATAATATGATAATATAGAAATGATAATATATATATTTTTAATAGATATGTAAGTAAAAATGAACGAAGAAACTAAAGTGTTGGTTACAAGAGATTTTAATCAAATAGAACTCTATTGTGAATATAGCATGAAACTATATTTCCGTCTTCCTTCTTCATTGGCTATGTATCTTTTCATATACTTTTTCCTATTATTTTGTGTTCATTTAATTTGAGAAAAATTTAGGTCACATGATACACTCCTTGTTAGCTATATAAAAATAGATTAAAAAAAATAGTGATTGATCATCAAATAATCTTGATTCAAATTAAAGATTCTATAAACAATACTTTAAATTTTATTCATCTATTAATTTTTACTATTGAAAAAGTTTAATATTTTATATCACGATACGACTTCTATAAGATACTAGATACTTTCACTAATAGACAACAACTATATGGTATGTATGCGGCAGGAAAAAGGAGAAGACTACAATTCTATAAAGATAGGGTAGAAATTTAAAGAAATGAAATATTTTTCACCAAAGGTGATGTTGTTCATAGATTAAAATTAAATTATGCTACTTAAATATATATGTGTATCTAAAAGAAAGAAATTGTCAAGCTAAATATTTGACATACACTCAAACCTCAATTTAACCATCATTCGTTATAACAATAAATTACCTTTTTTTATAGAATTACCTCTCTATGATAGTCATACTCAAATATTAATTGGTAAAAGATAGATTACGTATAAAGATAAAATATTGAAATATTTATGATAATCCGTATTAGTTTCATGCACATACTTAATTTGAAATATGAATATTTAAGAGAAAAAAATTATACTTAAATGGTGTCCATCATTTATGTTCATAACCTCAAGAGGAAAGAGTTGGTGACATTTTTTGTATTGATATTTTTTTAAAAAAGTTTTGTTGGTTAGATTTGTTTACAAAATTGAGTTATGTAAATAATACTACTACTAAATAAATGTCACTTTCTCCCCATATTTGAACTTTGAATGTATTTTGAAATGTTTCAAAAATATCTAGTCATTTTGATCTCAAAATACAAGTAACTCTATAACAATTTGTATTAATCATTTTAAAGCACTTGTCCTATGTTTTTTAAGTTATAATTATTTACTAAAAATAATTAATTTAGTAATATTAATTCTATTTTACAACATCGTATACTATAGATACTATACACACGTGCAACGCACGTGCCGTGAAACTAGTAAAATAGATAAATGAATGGATAGATAGATAAATGGACAGACAAACAGACATATAGCTAGCTAGCTAGCGAGCAAGATAGATAGATAGATAGGTAGGCAGGCAAAAAGGCAACCAGGCAGGAAGACAAATAGAACGACAGACAGATAGAACTCTTTCTCTTTTTCCCTTCTATTTATTAAAAACAAAAGAACTCTTAATTTATTCTCTTTTTCCCTTCTATTTATTAAAAATAAAATATTATTTCGAAAATCACGTCACTCATTCCTGCAAATTATAAATTATCCATGAAAAAGGTTGTAGGCAGGGCTAAGCTATAAAAAACAAGTAAAATTTACAAAATGACTAGAAGGATTGTTACATTAAAGAAAGAAGATCTTCTGCTCAACTTTCAATTCATTAGCAAAAAATAAAACAAGTGCCAAAAGAGAACAAACAATAGTTACACCAACAAAAGATAAATAGAAAGAAACACCACCCAAACCCAGCTGCTGTTCGGGACCTAAAACAGGATCTTGCTGACTTCTGAATCCGATCTCCACCGTTCAAATCAACCGCCAAGATGTCAGGAACACTCAATATAAATTTCAGCCTGATCCAATGGTTAGTTAATCGGAAAACACGATCTGAAGGTTGCTGGTTGGAATAAAAGACTGCAGCAAAAGAACCATTTTTTCTTCTCTCTTATCTCTTGTTGAAAGCTCTCTCAAAACTTCTCTTATGTCCTAATTGTCTTTCAAAGACAATACTACTGAGCAATCTGATTTATTCTCTCAACACCATCCTCTATTTATAGAGTTGTGCTTTTCCTTACAAAGCCAAAACCAATTCCAAATAGGATTACTATTCCAATCCTTTTCCTAATAGAATTGGAAACCAAATAAAGAGAATAATTCCAATCATTTTTCAAGTAGGATTAGGCCATGAGCCTTTGGCTGGAACATTAGCAATAGCCCAACAATTTCGTGGGTTAGGAATCAGTGGCATAGGGTTGGAAATTATAACATTTTTGGTTGTAAAGATAGAGGAAAATAATCAATTTTTTTTGGATTAGTTGCTACAACACGTAATGGTTCTGTTTGGGGGTAGAATAATTGGTTGTTACGAAAAGATTAATCCTCGACAAAACAAAGATAATGCAATTTGAATTTTGGGTACTTCCATTTTGTTAAGGTTACAGGGTGTGAATTATTTGTTTTAATTTTGGAATTTTCTAATAATTATTACTTTATAGTGGAAGTTTAATATATAGTTATAGAAAATTAAATTTTGGGTTGTATTATAGTATATGAATATCCGTAGATTTATGATATTTGGAGGGATGGGGCTTAACTCTAGGCTTAAAATTTAACAAATATGTGTCTTGACATATCAGTTGACACAAAAATTAGGAGTTTGATTATAGATAGTGTGAGTTTGGATCTAGGGTCTATGGACTCACTTGTTTGCAAATATTGAATATTTGATAGATTGGGAACATTCTGAAGTTTAACAAAAGGGAAAGGCAAAATCTTGAGGATTCGTGATACGTGTTTGGCATTTAAGACTTCCAGACTTCATTGAAGAATGTTTTTCTAATTAAAGATTAAAAGTGGAATAGACCATGGGTAAGGGCGAAAGATGGGGGTCTCGTACCAATGGTGTGACGGGCGTTGGTACAAGTACTGGTGTTATAAAGGAAAAGTTTATTACTATAGAATGCAGATTGAAATCTGCGAATGCCAAAGCATATGAGCATTACCTGATATATTATTGACTTGATTTATTATATGTGATTGTGTTCTTTATTGAACCTGTATACTTGTGATAGCTGAGATGATTACATATCATATTGATATTTGATTAAGATGCATCATCATCCCGTTTCATTGATATCACATTGAGCACATGCATTGACATGAGATTGCGTATTAGTTGGGCACATAGAGATTGTCCGTGCTGGGATGGTGAGATATTAAGATTATAATTTGGGCACGTGGAGATCGTCCGTACATAAATTATTTAATTTTATGATAGTGCGTTGAGATCGTCCACACAGACACGTGGAGATCGTCTGTGTTGGTATATGGCCTTGCGAGTCCCCCATGGGTCATGAACTCTCGATGTATTTTTTAGGAGTATCATGTATATACGATTGAGATAGTACTTGGCATCTGAGGCATATCATTTCATGGTGTCATATTGCATTGCATCTCATGACATCTTTCATTCTTGATGATTATGTGTTTTATTGGTGGTTGGAAAGTACTTGATATTTGATTACCTCTATTTGATGAAACTTGACTGGTAAGTATAATATAGACATGTATAAGTAAAGAACTGATTTCCTTATATGAACTCCCGTCACTCTTTCTTTGTTGTCGGTCTATGAGATATACGAGGTACATGTAGTTTCGTACTCATACTACACTTGTTGCACTCTTTTGTGGTGCAGATTCGATTCCTAATACGAGCGCATCTTGTGGAGCTTTATGAGTCTGAGCTTAGAGTATCTTAGAGTTGTGGTGAGCTGCTTCGCTGTTCCATAGCCCACACCTCCCTCTAATTTATGGTTTATTATGTTGCTTTTGTTTTCTGACAGGATATCTCTTATGTTTAGGCTTGTCATTTTACTTTCAGACTTGCACCGTATTTTAGAAGCTCTTGTACTTATGACACCAATTCTTGGGTGGTATTCTAGTTTTCCGCATTTCGTATTTATGAAGGACTTAGCGTTATAGACATTTTACGCGATGTTTATTTTTTCTACCTCATTATTTAGCTAAATTGGTAAAATTATTGGGTTGGCTTACCTATTGGTTGGGAACATAGCTGTCATCACGACTTGTAATTTTTGGCCGTGACAATTTGGTATCAGAAGGTTCATCGTCTCATGAGTACAATAACAATGTCTAGTAGAGTCTTGCGGATCGGTATGATGACGTCCATACCTATCTTCGAGAGGTTATAGTACATTTAGGAAAATTATGTTCTTTCATTCCTTATCGTGCACACTTGACTTTGTTGAAATTCTAATTTTGATATCTCGTTCTCTCTCAAATGGTGAGAACTCATACATCTGCAAGTGGTGATCAGGAGCCTATTTTCGTGCCTTCTTTTGGGAGCACTATCGGAGGCAGAGGTAGGGGACGAGGTCGAGGTCGGGGTAGGGGCCGTATTGCAGCACTTGTGGAAGGACAAGTACCAATAGCTACCCAAGGCCATGATAGGACAGTATCTCCTGATGATGCAGATGTTATTCATGGGGATGTGCAGGATCGTGTTGAGGGGGATGGACCAACTCAGGCTCCACCTAGTATTATTGCCACCCTAGTGCTTCAAGATACCTTGGCTCGTAAGTTAGGACTTCTAGAGGGGATGGCTCAGGCGGGAACTTTGCCTGTCACCTATGATGCCTCACAGACCCGTGTTGGAGGTCAGACTCCAGATCCGATGGTTGCTCCAGATTCTCAGACTCCCAAGACTCAGCCAGTTGTTATTGTAGCTCCCCGTTTAGATAGTATGGAATTGTCAGGTATTGCATCACACTTGGCGAACTGGCCATCCATGACCGTTGATGAACAAAAAATGTTTGAGAAGTTCAGACTAATGAATCTTCCGACTTATACTAGTGACTTAACTGAGGATGCATATGAATTTATAGTTAGTTGTCATGAGAGGTTTATAAAGACTTTGAAATCTTTGAACTCAAACTCGTCCCCATATCGGTGCTCTATACTACTCCCAAAATGTAACTAGCTCA